>NW_018403629.1:263094-375079 GCF_002113885.1 Mizuhopecten yessoensis | reverse complement strand
GTGTGTCCCCCAGAACCTCCCCCCCTCCCCCTCCCTGGTGTCCCTCTCTCTATATGACAGCCACATACTACTAAATGGCATTAATGAGATGGTGTTACATTGTCACAGCGAAACATTCTGTGATTACATAACTATACATGTAGAGCTGTGTACATCACATGTCGGTCCTAGCCACATACTAAGTACACTACTACAGTACTATTGTAATAGCATGTGCCACATCATGTGATAGTGTGGTTAGCAGCTTAATCCTCACACAAAACTAGAACTGTCGCCGGGAAGGGAATCATTTTTCGGAATAATTATTTTAAAAAATATTTTGAGAAAGGGGTACAATTACGTTAAAATGACATCAATTTTAAGCAAAATTTACAGAATCATTCGCTATGTTTCAAATAATAGTTTTGGGGTTTGGAGATACTTATATAAGTAAGCTTACTTTTAAATAAAAATATGATAAAATTTACTTTAAAAAAACAACTTTTTATTATTGCTGGAAACAGATATTACACCATATCACCAGTTTGCTACGAGCAATTAATTTTGAAATGTTTTCTCTCAACAAATACAGTAAAATTTGAACTTTGTATAAATCATGATAGATTACTGAAACATTGCAAATGTTTACTTAAAACAAAATTCACTTTCAATTTTACTTAAAATCAAATAATTTAAACCAAAACAGATTCGGTATGGTATGTATTTTTTTAAAATTTTATTTAATCAAGTAAACTACAACAGAAGATTCCAATATCACTATGTATTCTTCTGGTATATAAGTACTGGTCAAGTGGACAGTTTTAGAGTGTGATTTTCGAAATCTCCCTCTGATATATCTTAAATAAAGTGAAATCTGAAATACCAGCTCGAACATTAACAATTAAATAATAATTTAGGTAAGGACACTAAAGACAAATATGTGTATGGTATCAGTGACCACATTGACAGATTCAAAGTACTCAACACTACCGTAAAGGTGACTGATTAACTGATGCAATATTATACAAATATACGACCATATATAGTAACAAAATAAGAAATTAGAGAACAAAAAAAACACAAATTGACTAGGTTCAGCGAACAGGACCAATAGGTGTGTCATGAATTGCCTTATAGGACCGGGGTGCAAGACCCAAATCGTAATTGCACTGTTAATTTCCACTCCGGGAAATTACTCGCCAGTTAGGGTACGGGGCTGTCATGAATGTCTCGGACCAGGGCGTGAATTCGGGGGCACCTGGTCCTCCCAATAAACCAAGCCCCACACCTCCAATTCTGATGAGGAGAGACAAGGGCTAATGATTCATCGTCCAAAGTGCCAAGGAACAAGAAATTGATGACAAGACGTGAGCGTGGAGGCGAAGAAAATTTGGAACTTATGACAGCCCGGACGTGATGAGTTGGACAGAGCCCTGCACGCAGTACAGCCCTAACAGGATCAATACACTCCGCAACACACAACCAAATTTTGTTGATGGCAGGAAATATGAATATAATATGAATAAGTTAATTTGCGGAGCAGATTCCTAGTGGGCCTCTGGGGATGCCAGTGTAGCTTATTGATGGTCATTTACCCAATGACAATTTGCCATAGGTGAGAAGCAAACAGACAGGTTGCCATAGCCTGTAATTGGAATATCATATTTATGTTGGACTTGGTGTCGTTTATTTGCTCCGTGCTGGCTATACACTTAAAACTTGTGCGATACCCTGAAAAGTGCAGCCCCACTCGGTCATAGAGAGCGACGTCCGCCGGGACAGTCCTCCACCACAGATACAGCATCCCTGTCCTGATCTATCGTGGCATGTCTTTGTCAAAAGCCGGCCCATGCAATTTAAAAATGACATACATTTTATTTATCTACATCCATAGTGCCACCTAAATAAAACGTTGGGCCACTCTCGAGGGTTCCTATTTGCTGTCTTACATACAAATGAAAATTGGTAGCTTTTTGTCTGCAGTGATCAACAATGCTTGCCACTTGACGACAATAAGCTAATGTCATTTTGGTGGAGGGGAAACATTTCAGGTCTAATTTGGTAGACTGCTATTGAAGTGACTATTTTATTAACTTGTTACATCTCTGGGGACCTTGGCTCGGCCATATGGTAGAGGAGTATGCTGCGGACAGCTCTAGCTGTGAGGACATTTGGCTTGACATTACTCCCGGGACATCCACACCAAAGCCAATATCAGCCTCCTTGTAATAAAAGATGTTATTTGTCATGCAATCATTAAGTTTACGTAAACAAATATGACATTCTGACAACTTTTCTTCTTTGATAGATCTGTCTGTTTCCAGGGGAAACCATTAACTATCTAGCCTTTGACAAAAATTGCCCATGTTTTTACTGGTGTGTAGGACAGTAAAAAAGGAAGGCAGAACCCCTGTAAAGTCGGGGCCTAGCGGGGAATCAGACAAGTGACTAGAGCTAGGATAAGAGACGGCTAATTGTCTTGATCTGTTACATCCCCCTTTGTAGATCCCCTGGAGAGTTCTGTCAGGCTAGTAAAAATAAGCCAACTAACCCTGTTAGAGACTTGGCTTCTGTGACTGTGCCTCCTGACAATAATGCGTGAATTCTGTATGAGATATAAACTCAACAACCATATCAAACAGACAGTTTTTATTAAATTTCAATACGGGGACAATCTTTGGAATTTTATTTGTGTACAGAGTGGTGCATTGATCCACGGTGCAGTTGTGATCTGTACAAGGTTAGGCACAAACTTAGGGGTTGTCACGATGCTGACACAAGTATATGTAGCCCCCAGTCATTTGTCACAAAGTTCTCTACAGTAAAGCAATTTCCGACACATCACTATTTAATGCAGAACCTGTCTTTTAAGGTCACTGATTAAAGGAGATACTGTCTGGTGAAACCATTTAAGAAGAACCTGTCTTATTAACCTAACACTAAAAGGTACATTCCGTCTTCTGAGACCAACACTTAAAGGATTAACTGTCTCCTGAGACCAATAAAGGAAGCAGAACCTGTCTTGTAAGACTAAACATTCAAAGGATTAACTGTCTTCTGAGACCAACAAAGGAAACATAACCTGTCTTCTAAGACCAATACTCAAAGGATTAACTGTCTTCTGAGACCACTAAAGGAAACATAACCTGTCTTGTAAGACCAACACTCAAAGAATTAACTGTCTTCTGAGACCAACAAAGGAAGCAGAACCTGTCTTCTAAGACCAAACACTCAAAAGGATTAACTGTCTTCTGAGACCAACAAAGGTAGCAGAACCTGTCTTCTAAGACTAATACTCAAAGGATTAACTGTCTTCTGAGACCAACAAAGGTAGCAGAACCTGTCTTCTAAGACCAATACTCAAAGGATTAACTGGCTTCTGAGACCACTAAAGGAAACATAACCTGTCTTGTAAGACCAACACTCAAAGAATTAACTGTCTTCTGAGACCAACAAAGGAAGCAGAACCTGTCTTGTAAGACCAAACATTCAAAGAATTAACTGTCTTCTGAGACCAACAAAGGAAGCAGAACCTGTCTTGTAAGACCAAACATTCAAAGGATTAACTGTCTTCTGAGACAAACAAAGGTAGCAGAACCTGTCTTGTAAGACCAACACTCAAATGATTAACTGTCTTCTGAGACCACTTAAGGAAGCAGAACCTGTCTTGTAAGACCAAACATTCAAAGGATTAACTGTCTTCTGAGACAAACAAAGGAAGCAGAACTTGTCTTGTAAGACTTACACTCAAAGGATTAACTGTCTTCTGAGACCAACAAAGGAAACATAACTTGTCTTGTAAGACTTACACTCAAAGGATTAACTGTCTTCTGAGACAAACAAAGGAAGCAGAACCTGTCTTCTGAGATCAACATTGAAATTAAAACATGTCATATAAAACTGCTATTAAATACCGGACTGTATTGTGAGACCAAGATTGAAAGTAGAGCCTGTTGTGAAAGACCACCACTGAGAGTAGAGCCTGTCTTGTGATACCACCACTGAGAGTAGGGCCTGTCTTGTGAGACCTCCACTGAAAGTAGAACCTGTCTTGTGAGACCACCACTGAAAGTAGAGCCTGTCTTGTGAGANCTTATGAGATCAACAAAGGAAGCAGAACCTGTCTTGTATGACCAAACATTCAAAGGATTAACTGTCTTCTGAGACCAACAAAGGAAGCAGAACCTGTCTTTTAAAACCAACACTCAAAGGATTAACTGTCTTCTGAGACCAACAAAGGAAGCAGAACCTGTTGTGAAAGACCACCACTGAGAGTAGAGCCTGTCTTGTGAGACCACCACTGAAAGTAGAGCCTGTCTTGTGAGACCACCACTGAGAGTAGAGACTGTCTTGTGAGACCACCACTGAAAATAGAGTCTGTCTTGTGAGACCACCACTGAAAGTAGAGCCTGTCTTGTGAGACCACCACTGAAAATAGAGCCTGTCTTGTGAGACCACCACTGAAAGTAGAGCCAGTCTTGTGAGACCACCACTGAAAGTAGAGGCTGTCTTGTGAGACCACCACTGTATGTAGAGCCTGTCTTGTGAGACCACCACTGCAAATAGAGCCTGTCTTGTGAGACCACCACTGCAAATAGAGCCTGTCTTGTGAGACCACCACTGAGAGTAGAGACTGTCTTGTGAGACCACCACTGAAAATAGAGCCTGTCTTGTGAGACCACCACTGCAAATAGAGCCTGTCTTGTGAGACCACCACTGAAAGTAGAGCCTGTCTTGTGATACCACCACTGAAAGTAGAGCCTGTCTTGCGATACCACCACTGAAAGTAAAGCCTGTCCTGTGTGACAACAATTGTCCTTGGAAATTTAAAAGTAGAACCTTACATGAGAGTCCACACTTGAAGTTAGGTCCATTGTCAATATTACTACATAGTATAAGAAATCTTACTTTCAGTAGATTCTGATGAATCAGTTTTAAAGTAGATCCATAGAAAAACAGACTATTTTTAAAATCAATATTTGTCTGATATATAACACTTTAATGACAATCTTGAGAGACTTAGCCTGTAAAATGCAACTTGTCATGAAGTATCATCCTTTTCATCAAAACAATATACTTTGGGTGACCACCTTTAATTTATATATGTGAAAATTTATGTGTAAGATATATCGCTGTTTCAATTAAGGTAATTAGGATTGTCGCCATTTCTCAGTAGAATTTCTTCAAATTTTGTAGTTATATCGCTTTGAAGTAAAGAACATTTTCTGCCACAAAAAAAAAATATAGGTTGCCATAATTTTAAGGATTTTAAATGGAAATTTATGTAAAAAGGAGGGACTTTTGAAAAAAAATGAAAGACAAAATATTTTACAAAATAATGTCAATAAAAATGATACTGCCATAGATTAGTATTGCATTAATGTATATCAATTGAATAAATGCTGAAATTATGTCAAATAAATTATCTATAAACGATTAAAAATTGACGCTTTATAGTAAAACCATATGCACATAGCAATTGCAGGTAAGAGTTATCTTTCTTGAAAAAAATCACAGTAGTGAAATAGGTAGCCGGTTTCCTGAAGTAAAGAAAAATGGATACATGTGACTCATTGAAAAAAAAACCCACCTGTATTAATGCCTGCATTGCTTTGTAATACTTCAATATTGAGAGAAAACACTGTTCTGTCAATAATAAACATACAATATTCATCAATTTAATATCAAACATTAGAATATGCGGAAATTGTGATACTGTCTCTCAACATTGGATTTTCAACTAGGGATGTACTTCCTACTTCCGTTTATCAATACACTCCTATGACCTTAAAGCGTATCTTGACAAACAACCGTTGTAATTCAAATCTGTCATGAGAAACCATCCTTCTATTAATAAATTGTCATGGTTATCCTTTATAGAATAGTAACCACCCTTTAATTGAAAAACAGTCTAGCAAAAGAGACTACATTTTCAAAGAAAATGTCTACAGAGATCAAATTCTATTTTTATTACTCATAACAGAAATCTACTATGAAAACAAAATCTACTAATTTTTTCATCAATCAGTACATAGATTTGAAAAGTGTATCAAATCAACAAATTGTACATGTATCAGTCAAAACTTAGAGTAAATCCAAGAAATTGATAACATTTACATAATACAGCAGTTTCCATGGTTACCGTGACGCAATAAAACACAGCAGTCCTGTATTGTCCTGTGGTATCTAATGATGTCTCCGATCTGTATACATGTGACTGTGGGAGTAACAGCCCAATACCAATACTCACAATTGGAGGAAATTGATGAAGACCAAGATCCATGCATGTTGTAGGACAGTAAAGGGACTATTTTAAAGACATCTGTACAAGTAGTCAATAGGCGGAAAATAGAGTTGATGTGGTGTGTTCGGGCCTGATCTCATTCTCCCATCTCTCTGGAGAGTCCGGTATTTCGGGACAGAAAGAGTGTCTTGTACATGCCAAACGACGGGTCGGCTGCGGGAACAGGGATCGTGGGCCATGTATCACCGCAGTTCTGATTGACACGTCTCTCACATTATCAGTAGTAGACACCCTCCCCAAATATGGGCGACCCCTCACGGGACCAGAGCCATGCTGCATGTGTACGGAGAAACATGGAACTCTTCGTGGAGCATGAGACTCTATTGTAAAATGTCACGTCTTCCCAATTTAGTACAATGTACAGAGGGACTGTAGTCACAGAGAGATTATGGCCCGAGCATGCTTTGTTGGAATGGTTAAGATGTAGGAACCATGTAAAAGATAAGTAGTTTGTCAATGATACCTTCCTTCTTCTCCATAAAGTCCAGTGAGTACATACTAGATCATTATAATAGTAAATGGGTTCCCATTACACAATCCCCCCCCCCCCTCCCCATCATATAAGTAACAAAAAAAGATCAATTTTAAAAGGGTCATAATTTGACCCTTGGTCAGCTGACTTCAGTACCTTACCTTTCGGAGTGAGTGGACTTGATGTCGAAGATCAGATTCAGTCTTTTTTGACTTGTCATACCGATGAGTC
Organism: Mizuhopecten yessoensis; assembly: GCF_002113885.1. Classification (NCBI taxonomy): domain Eukaryota; kingdom Metazoa; phylum Mollusca; class Bivalvia; order Pectinida; family Pectinidae; genus Mizuhopecten; species Mizuhopecten yessoensis. The sequence goes on along the minus strand of NW_018403629.1, from coordinate 368,093 downwards.
AGCTCCGTGTACATCTTTGAAAATAAATCAAGAAAATTTTAAAAATAGTTTAAATTTTGTTTTTAAATTTGGTGAGTTTTAACTTCAATCAATTAGCATAATGAAGATATCAATACTATGCATGGTAGGTTAATGTGTATTATTTCTCTGTTTGTTGAATCTGTTGGTTCTCCACATGGTGAGCAAGTTCTATGGCTTGTGAGTTAATCTGAGTCAATTCTATGTACAGGAAAATATAGTTTATCAATATGTCTTAATTTTATGTATGATAAGTCAATTTATGTATGGTGAGTCAATTTGTGTGAAGTAGTATGAGTCGTGAAATATTGTGTGGTAAAGTTAGGTATAGTTAGTTAATATGAGATAGTTATATGTGTTCCCCAGTTAAATTCTAATCTATGATGAGTTGATTTTAATTAATTACCTACATGGTTAGTTATGCTGAGTAAAATAAACAGAGGACAATTTAATGTGTTACTTTATGTATATTGAGTTCATCTGCTTTGTTAAATAGATAGTTAGTTTATCCGAGTTTTCTAATGTACAAGTATATAAAGTGTGTTTTTTGTGGAAATTTTAAGTGGTGTGCTAAGGAAAATAATTTGTAAGCCTTTTTAGACTATTAACCACTTTTGATATGGTTTTTTTTTTTAAATCATAAAAAAACCTCCAAAATAAATTAAAATATTGAAAGTAATAAAACGTCCAGTAAAATACAAAACAAAAGATCCATGATTTAGCTGGTGAAAAAGAAAGTGAAGCCAGCTTGGAAACAAAGGAATCATTTATAACCCCGGAGAGAACAACATGTTTGGTGTCTTTGCCGACACATGTTAAGTTGTCTGACAACTGTTGCAGCATATAACAGTGGTCCAATAACAATACAATTACCACATGTCATCAATGGGGTAAACTTGTGGGACAATCATGTCAGCTCGTTAACATAACAGCTGATTTACACTAAGGAATTTCTTTGTTTTATCTATTATTGTCCCATTACCTACACGTTATAAAGTCATAAGCTCTTGGCACTAGTAGCTACAGCAAACCGACAATGGCTTTCAATTGAAAGCTGACCTTAACTTTTCTTTTATCTGTCACAAAAATGTCTGATCTAATTTTGATTTGTTGTTCTAGACATGGTGTAGGTTTTTTACGAAATTCAAGTTCAGAAATAAAAGTAACAATCAAGGTCCATTCTGTGTTGTCAGCTCCCTACTATTTCTTTACTACAGCAGTGTTTATACATAACTTTAAATGTATACATATGTACTTTAAATGTATACATATGTACTTTAAATGTATACATATGTACTTTAAATGTATACATATGTACTTTAAATGTATACATATGTACTTTAAATGTATACATATGTACTTTAAATGTATACATATGTACTTTAAATGTATACATATGTACTTTAAATGTATACATATGTACTTTAAATGTATACATATGTACTTTAAATGTATACATATGTACTTTAAATGTATACATATGTACTTTAAATGTATACATATGTACTTTAAATGTATACATATGTACTTTAAATGTATACATATGTACTTTAAATGTATACATATGTACTTTAAATGTATACATATGTACTTTAAATGTATACATATGTACTTTAAATGTATACATATGTACTTTAAATGTATACATATGTACTTTAAATGTATACATATGTACGTTAAATGTATACATATGTACGTTAAATGTATACATATGTACTTTAAATGTATACATATGTACGTTAAATGTATACATATGTACGTTAAATGTATACATATGTACGTTAAATGTATACATATGTACGTTAAATGTATACATATGTACGTTAAATGTATACATATGTACGTTAAATGTATACATATGTACTTTAAATGTATACATATGTACGTTAAATGTATACATATGTACGTTAAATGTATACATATGTACTTTAAATGTATACATATGTACGTTAAATGTATACATATATACTTTAACAGTCAACACTGACGTTTAATAATGATATGAAGTAAGTACTAATGGCATTGTTGGCACCATCTAATTTGAAAATACAACAGATTTAATTTTTGATCGAGTTATGGAACCATGATGAACTATTTATATTCTGGATCAACATATAAAATCCAACCCCCACCTGACAGTTGGACAGGAGAATAAAATCAGTATTTATTTTTGGATAGAAGAATATATTGTGTATAGTGGGACAGAAGAATATAATTTTCATGTCTTTTTGAACAGTAGAATATATTTTGTCCAGTTAAAATGTAGAATATTTTATGTAAAGTTAGAGAGTAGAATACATTATGCATAGTTGGATAGTAGAATATATTTTGTATAAGTGGACAGTAAAAAATATAAAATGTAGTTGGACAGTAGAATATATAATATGTAGTTGGACAGTAGAATATATAATATGTAGTTGGACAGTAGAATATATAATATGTAGTTGGACAGTAGAATATATAATATGTAGTTGGACAGTAGAATATATAATATGTAGTTGGACAGTAGAATATATAATATGTAGTTGGACAGTAGAATATATAATATGTAGTTGGACAGTAGAATATATAATATGTAGTTGGACAGTAGAATATATAATATGTAGTTGGACAGTAGAATATATAATATGTAGTTGGACAGTAGAATATATAATATGTAGTTGGACAGTAGAATATATAATATGTAGTTGGACAGTAGAATATATAATATGTAGTTGGACAGTAGAATATATAATATGTAGTTGGACAGTAGAATATATAATATGTAGTTGGACAGTAGAATATATAATATGTAGTTGGACAGTAGAATATATAATATGTAGTTGGACAGTAGAATATATAATATGTAGTTGGACAGTAGAATATATAATATGTAGTTGGACAGTAGAATATATAATATGTAGTTGGACAGTAGAATATATAATATGTAGTTGGACAGTAGAATATATAATATGTAGTTGGACAGTAGAATATATAATATGAAGATTGACAGTAGAAGATATAATATGTAGTTGGACAGTAGAATATGAAAAATGCAGTTGGACAGAGAATATATATTAGGTATTTAGACAGTAGAATATATAATAGCTAAACGGACATTGGAATATATAGTACATGTAGGTAGATTAACAGTAGAATATAAAATAGGTAGCTGGACAATAGTATATATAATATGTAGAATAATAGTAAGTAGTATATATAATACGTAGAATAATAGGTAGTTGGACAGTTGAATAAATAATAGGTAGTTGGACAGTATAATATATAATACATAGCATAATAGGTATTTGGACAGTAGAATATATAATAGGTATTTGGACAGTAGAATATATAATACATAGAATAATTGGTAGTTGGACAGTAGAATATATAATAGGTAGTTGGACAGTAGAATATATAACAGGTAGTTGGACAGTAGAATATATAATAAGTAGTTGGACAGTAAAATATATTATAGGTAGTTGGACAGTAGAATATATAAAAGGTATTTGGACAGTAGAATATATAATAGGTAGTTGGACAGTAGTATATATAATAGGTATTTGGACAGTAGAATATATTATACGTAGAATAATAGGTATTTGGACAGTAGAATATATAATAGGTATTTGGACAGTAAAATATATAATAGGTAGTTGGTCAGTAGAATATATAATAGGTATTTGGACAGTAGAATATATAATAGGTATTTGGACAGTAAAATATATAATACGGAGAATAATAGGTAGTTGGACAGTAGAATATATAATAGGTAGTTGGTCAGTAGAATAAATAAAAGGTTGTTGGACAGTAGAATATATAATGGGTATTTGGACAGTAGTATATATAATAGGTATTTGGACAGTAGGATATATAATAAGTATTTGGACAGTAGTATGTATAATAGGTATTTGGACAGTAGAATATATAAAAGGTATTTGGACAGTAGAATATATAATAGGTATTTGGACAGTAGTATATATAATAGGTATTTGGACAGTATGATATATAATAAGTATTTGGACAGTAGTATGTATAATAGGTATTTGGACAGTAGTATATATAATAGGTATTTGGACAGTAGTATATACAATACGATATATAATACATAGTTGGACAGTACAACATATATATATATAAGTGGTAGTTGGACAAAAGAACAAATGCTGTATTTCAGGAGTGATTTTCCTATTTTAACCAATCAGAGCGGGATATAATAGAGGAGGTGTTAACACTGCCATCCTCCCGCCTCTGTGAACACTGATCATTATACAACATGTATAAACACGTGAATCTGATTAGGTTACTACCAAGTGAATCTTTGTGACTAGATAGTAATTAAAGGCAAGCGCATGACCTTATATACGACTGACAAAAACTACAGAGGAAGTCGGTAATACAGAAACAGTCATCACACTTCAATTAAAGTTAGAGCTTATAGCTCAGCGACAATCCCTTGAAACAAGTGATAAAATAATAAATCTTTAAAATAAAGCGTGCATCAAGACTTGGTTTCGTGTATATCACAGCGTTACCAGGTGGGCCGTCTTCACCCACACGCGGCCGTGCCACGCGCTACGACGCTGTCACTTGAGATAGAACTCTTTTACTCAGAGAGATTACACAACACAATGATAACAGAGCTCAAGTATCGCAGACAAGATCAGCATTAAAATTTCTCCCCAGGCAAAGTTTCCTATCTCAATCTAGCATATTGATACACTTAGTTTTTACATACACAGACTTATACAACACATACTTGACAAACGGTGATCACATATGTCTCATCTTAGCCAAAAGTGAGGCACAAAAATTTACTCTTTGAAATGTAGAAAATTTGTGGTACTTCAAAATATATCCAATAAAAAAAAAACAAAGACGATTTCTTGAAGACATTACCAAAGCCCGTAAAGTAGTCTGTCTCTTAATGACAGAACATAAATTGACACTAATTCACCACTATAAAATCTATGAAAGATTCCATTCATAACACAGAAAAGCCAACATCTGGCTGAAAAAGGGGGGAAAATGGTTCTAATTAGCCTAATTTTATTTTGGCTAATAATTTTCCATAATTTCAGCATCTTACGATTTACTCTCAGACTGCATAAATTGAAACAATTTTGAAACAATGTCAAATAACAGGGGCTGCTTTATATTTAGTGGTAATTTTTTTTTTTTATGTAAAACCAAATCAATTTTATTGGATAATCAGAATGACCATTAGATATAAATCACACAAGACACACAGACAGACAGGAAGTGTAGTATATACAAAGGCCAGACAGAAAGACAGACAGGATGTGTAAAATATACAAAGGACAGACACAAAGACAGAAAGGATGTGTAATATATTCAAAGGACAGACAGGAAGTGTAGTAAACACAAAGGACAGACAGGAAGGGTAGTAAACACAAAGGACAGACAGGAAATGTAGCATATACAAAGGACAGACAGGAAGGGTAGTATATATAAAGGGCAGACAGGAAGTGTAGTAAACACAAAGGACAGGCAGGAAGTATAATATATACAAAGGACAGACACAAAGACAGAAGTGATGTGTAATATATTCAAAGGCCAGACAGGAAGTGTAGTAAACACAAAGGACAGGCAGGAAGTATAATATATACAAAGGACAGACACAAAGACAGAAGTGATGTGTAATATATTCAAAGGCCAGACAGGAAGTGTAGTAAACACAAAGGACAGACAGGAAGTGTAGCATATACAAAGGACAGACAGGAAGTGTAGTATATATAAAGGACAGACAGGAAGTGTAGTAAACACAAAGGACAGACAGGAAGTATAGTAAACACAAAGGACAGACAGGAAGTGTAGTATAGAGGAAGGACATTTTGTAGATGATATATTACTCACATCCTGGACAGATGTAGCCTCCATACAATAGGCATCTTCTGCATTCTTCATCACTGTAAACAAGATCGGTTACCGAGTCAAAGTACACCCACATTTCTCATCCTAGACACAGCACTTTCTTACTTACAGGGTATTTGATACCAAACAATCTGGTTCCTTTATTTAAATTCTCATTTGCACATCTTGATTCTACACCCCGTTTTAAATTGTGCATCATTTTTCACCTTTAACTTGTGCTTTTTATTGATTTTCTCTCTCTGATAATTATCCAGTGTAGATTGGTGTAGTTTTAGTACATAACAAAATATAGGTTTGCTTATTTCACTACTATGAATGGTATTGTTTGAGTCAAAAACAAATATATAAGTATATATAGTCAGCACGCATCCATTTTCATGTTCATTGTAAAAGTATCAGTTCCTAAAAGATATAAATAACTGGCTTGCTTACTTTTCTGAGTGTCTTGCTGTAGAGACTGGAGCTGTCTGATGAGGTCCGCTTGTTGACTGGAATGTTCGGTCAGTTGGTTGTGGTTTCCCCATAGCTCAGACAGTTCCTTCCTATATGGACAGACAGATTCTACACAACCATTCAAGGACTATCAAACAAATCTATAAAGCTTACAATTAACAGTAAACTAATTTCACCCTTCTTTCCTTTCTTTTCCTAGAACATTTTTACTTGCATTGTCTCTGGTGACAAATTCAATGCTACCCTGATTTCTGTCATTCCTTAGAACCTTTTTATTTGCTATCTTTCTGCCCTGAAACATCTACTGCTTACTCAGTCTCTATCGTATCCTGATAGGACCTTGCTGTGTCATTAAGCTGTTAATGAACTTGTATTACCTGATATTTTTAACTCCTGGTTTCTGAACTTGTATTACCTGATATTTTTAACTCCTGGTGTCTGAGCTTGTATTACCTGATATTTTCTAACTCCTGGTGTCTGAGCTTGTATTACCTGATATTTTTAACTCCTGGTGTCTGAGCTTGTATTACCTGATATTTTCTAACTCCTGGTGTCTGAGCTTGTATTACCTGATATTTTCTAACTCCAAGTTTCTGAGCTTGTATTACCTGATACTTTTAACTCCAAGTTTCTGAGCTTGTATTACCTGATATTTTAACTCCTGGTGTCTGAGCTTGTATTACCTGATATTTTCTAACTCCAAGTTTCTGAGCTTGTATTTCCTGATACTTTTAACTCCAAGTTTCTGAGCTTGTATTACCTGATATTTTTAACTCCTGGTGTCTGAACTTGTATTACCTGATATTTTTAACTCCTGGTGGCTGAGCTTGTATTACCTGATATTTTTAACTCCTGGTTTCTGAGCTTGTATTCCCTGATATTTTTAACTCCTGGTGTCTGAGCTTGTCTTACCTGATATTTTCTAACTCCTGGTGTCTGAGCTTGTATTACCTGATTTTTTCTAGCTCCTGGTTTTTGAACATGTATTACCTGATATTTTCTAGCTCCTGGTTTTTGAACTCTGTCTCCTTGTGACTTTGTTTAAGCTGAGTGTCATATCGTCTCAGTAGCTTTTTAGAATCCTCAAGCTGTTCAAACAAACGAGACATTTATTACCAACATAACATTAATTTGCATTAATTCCTGAAAATGTATTTCAAAATGTTCAATAGTTATTAATGTTGTGTAATTGCCGAGAGATTTATTTATATGCCCACCAAAAAGCCACTTCAGTTATAGCCTTATGAGACAAGGCTGGTTTTGGTAGGAAGTTCCCTGTAATATAGCTGGCCATTTACACATCAAATGTCAAAAGCGGTAGAATCTGATGAGAGAAAAACATCAAATACTTGAATCATATATTACACAGTTCTTTATACATACCTCTTCAATAATGCCTTCAAATCTAGCCACCTTCTCATGTAGTTCTGCTTCTATCATCTGTTGTAAAAATAGAAATACTTGTGAAATCTGCTTTATTTTTCTTAAACATCACATAAGTAAAAGATACTCTTTCAAACAAAAAGTTTAAGTTGTACCAACAATGAAAACTTGATGCAGGCCCAAGTCAATGTTGTAACCTGTAGGATACATTAAGGTCAAAGTCGGCATCATAAACTTACATCAAAGTTGTTACATAAATCAATGTTTTTAGATGAATAGCATACTTGTATAAAACTTAAAGTCTAGATAGTCTCTTGTATTGTAAGGTAAGGTCCAGGTTGTCATCTGAATTATAAGGTAAGAATCAAAGTTGTCACAAGAATTATAAAGCAAGATCTAGGTTGTCAGCTGTACTATGAAGTAAGGTCAAGGTTGTCACCTGTACTATGAAGTAAGGTTAGGGTTGTCACTTGTACTATGAAGTAAGGTCAAGGTTGTCACCTTTACTATGAAATAAGGTCAAGGTTTTCACCTGTACTATAAGGTAAGGTCAAGGTTGTCCCCTGTACTATGAAGTAAGGTCAAGGTTGTCACATGTACTATGAAGTAAGGTTAGGGGTGTCACCTGTACTATGAAGTAAGGTTAGGGTTGTCACTTGTACTATGAAGTAAGGTCAAGGTTGTCACCTGTACTATGAAGTAAGGTCAAGGTTATCACCTGTACTATAAGGTAAGGTTAAGGTTATCGCCTGTACTGTTAGGCAAGGCCAAGGTTATCACCTGTACTGTTAGACAAGGTCAAGTTTGTCACCGGCACTATAAAGAAAGGTCAAGGTCATCACCTGTACTGTTAGGCAAGGTCAAGGTTGTTACCTGAATTATAAGGTAAAGTTAAGGTTGTTACCTGAGTTATAAGGTAAAGTTAAGGGTGTTACCTGAGTTATAAGGTAAAGTTAAGGTCGTTACCCGAGTTATAATGTAAAGTTAAGGTTGTTATCTGAGTTATAAGGTCAAGTTTGTCAACGGTACTATAAAGTTAGGTCAAGACATATTACTATACATAGTAATATAAAACAAGTAATTAAGATAAAGAGTTCATTCAGTTGAAACGACACAAAGAAAGTAAATTACACTTCAAAATGTATAAATCCTCAAAAATAAGTCAAATATACAACAACCTCTGCCAAAATGAGTTCACAGAAAAGTAAAAATTGTATAGACATATAATATAATCTAGGAAGAAGCTGTATAGATCATTGTATAAATACTACAGTACGACACTTCATGTCCGTACTAGAAATATCTGTTTTATGATGGCCTGGAGGACTGTCTATACTGGAAGGTTGATCATGCGGGAATGCTCATCCACACACGAAAAGGACAACAACATGCATGCACAGGGGCCACTATTTTAATACTGATGACATGAATATGTGTGGCGAGTAGTACGAGGAGATACTGTCCGACGTTAGTGATTCATCAGGCAGAAAAACCCTTACCAATAAATAGCAAATATATTTAAGTTTTGAAACAAAATTGTAACAAAATAAGTAAAGGAAAGCTAAAATAAATAATTTAAGAATATATGTGGAAATACATAAAAACATACTGTCAATGTACTTGTTTTAGTGGTGTCCTTATTTTCATTTATTTTGTACCATCTCTATTATGTTAGTTTATGTACAGTGCTGACAACAGAAGGTCACACTATCTAAGGTATATTTGTACTAGGAGGGAGCCAGTGTGTTAGCGTATGACTGTACTATAATCTGATCTGATCTACAGAAGGTCACACTATCTAAGGTAGTTTATGTACAGTGCTGACAACAGAAGGTCACACTATCTAAGGTATATTTGCACTAGGAGGGAGCCAGTGTGTTAGTGTATGGCTGTACTATAATCTGATCTGACCTACAGAAGGTCACACTATCCAAGGTATATTTGTTCTAGGAGGGAGGCAGTGTGTTAGTGTATGGCTGTACTATAATCTAATCTGACCTACAGAAGGTCACACTATCTTAGGTATATTTGTTCTAGGAGGGAGGCAGTGTGTTAGTGTATGGCTGTACTATAATCTAATCTGACCTACAGAAGGTCACACTATCTTAGGTATGTTTGTTCTAGGAGGGAGCCAGTGTGTTAGTGTATGGCTGTACTATGATCTGATCTGCCCTACAGAAGGTCACACTATCCAAGGTATATTTGTTCTAGGAGGGAGGCAGTGTGTTAGTGTATGGCTGTACTATAATCTGATCTGACCTACAGAAGGTCACACTATCTAAGGTATATTTGTACTAGGAGGGAAGCAGTGTGTTAGTGTATTGCTGTTCTATAATCTGATCTGACCTACAGAAGGACACACTATCTAAGGTATATTTTTTCTAGGCGGGAGCCAGTGTGTTAGTGTATATGGCTGTACTATAATCTGATCTGACCTACAGAAGGTCACACTATCTAAGGTATATTTGTTTTAGGAGAGAGCCAGTGTGTTAGTGTATGGCTGTACTATAATCTGATCTGACCTACAGAAGGTCATACTATCTTAGGTATATTTGTTTTAGGAGGGAGCCAGTGTGTTAGTGTATGGCTGTTTTATATTACGAGCTGACCTACAGAAGGTCACACTATCTAAGGTATATTTGTACTAGGAGGGAGCCAGTGCGTTAGTGTATGGCTGTACTATAATCTGATCTGATCTACAGAAGGTCACACTCTCTAAGGTATAATTTGTACTAGGAGGGAGCCAGTGTGTTAGTGTATGGCTGTACTATAATCTGATCTGATCTACAGAAGGTCACACTATCTAAGGTATAATTTGTACTAGGAGGGAGCCAGTGTGTTAGTGTATGGCTGTTTTATATTACGATCTGACCTACAGAAGGTCACACTATCTAAGGTATATTTGTACTAGGAGGGAGCCAGTGTGTTAGTGTATGGCTGTACTATAATCTGATCTGACGTAATCTAAGAGGGTTAATGTGTTTACAGAAACGCTTTTTCCATAGATCTATAATACTGATCAATCATTTGAAACCAAACAAAAATCTAAATGGAAAGAGTACAATTAACTACAGACAGCATATCAAAAAGGTACTATGTTACCTTAGAAATTATAACTGTGATTGGTGTTGGTATTATGTCCCTTACAAACTATTTCGATTTTAATTACCTAACCTTTAGTATTAACTGGAAGTTCTCAAAAAAATATCATTGATTTGAAAAATCGATCCATTAGTCGGGTTGCAGAAGTTATTTACCATGTTTTTTGAGTAGAACTATTGTTCCTTAAGGATATCTGTCCCCCTTCACTCAAAACTCTACAGAATTACAATGTAGTTTTTCATACACTCAGAAACCTCGAAGCACAATTGGGCCAGAGTTACTACCACTGACCAGGAAGCTTGGTGGTTAGAGAGACATTATAATGATTGGGCTAGAGTTACTACCACTGACCAGGAAGCTCACAGAGACAGTATACTGATTGGGCTAGAGTAACTGCCACTGACCAGGAAGCTCGGTGGTTAGAGAGACAGTATAATGATTGGGCTAGAGTTACTACCACTGACCAGTAAGCTCAGAGAGACAGTATAATGATTGGGCTAGAGATACTACCACTGACCAGGAAGCTCACGGAGACAGTATAATGATTGGGCTAGAGTTACTACCACTGACCAGGAAGCTCAGAGAGACAGTATAATGATTGGGCTATAGTTACTATCACTGACCAGGAAGCTCACAGAGACAGTATAATGATTGGGCTAGAATTACTACCACTGACCAGGAAGCTCACAGAGACAGGATAATGATTGAGCTAGAGTTATACCACTGACCAGGAAGCTCACAGAGACAGTATAATGATTGGGCTAGAGTTACTACCACTGACCAGGAAGCTCACAGAGACAGTATAATGATTGAGCTAGAGTTATACCACTGACCAGGAAGCTCTGTGGTTAGAGAGACATTATAATGATTGGGCTAGAGTTATACCACTGACCAGGAAGCTCACAGAGACATTATAATGATTGAGTTAGAGTTACTACCACTGACCAGGAAGCTCAGAGAGACAGTATAATGATTGGGATAGAGTTACTACATTGTACCACTGACCAGGAAGCTCACAGAGACAGTCTAATGATTGGGATAGAGTTACTACCACTGACAAGGAAGCTCGGTGGTTAGTGAGAACGTATAATGATTGGGTTAGAGTTATACCACTGACCAGGAAGCTCAGAGAGACAGTATAATGATAGGGCTAGAGTTACTACCACTGACCAGGAAGCTCAGAGAGACGATATAATGATTGGGCTAGAGTTACTACATTGTACCACTGACCAGGAAGCTCAGAGAAACAGTATAATGATTGTGGATCTTGGGTTCAAATCCTGATTTGTGCACACTTCATTTTCTTCATACTGTGCCTGATTTCATTTTCTAATCTTTATTGTCATTTCATTAAAATTCTGCAAGGTGTAGTTTTCTTTTCAGAAATGAATTTGTAAAGCTATATTCAAGCCAGAAAATTGTCCAATGTGTAGTTTCATTTGTTTAGCAATAGTATTGGAATCCTTAAGTTGCTGTCCCTGTAGAATATTCCAATCCACCGACCCCAGAAAGGAGATACTTTTAACTCTATTCCTAGCATGTGTTTTCTTGTACCTGAATCGGGCACTGGGCAGACTGTTATAATCAGTAGTCAGAGAATTAAAAAAAAAAAAATAGTCAGGGAAATTTTAGCGGTTTATAATAAGCAAGAAATTTACTGTTCCCTTAAAACTTGGGTCCCTGACCACTAATTATTTAACATGGATTAATAAATTTTTCACAGCAGGTCACATAACTATTCTGTTACCACCATAGGATTGGTTGAATTGGTTATTAATTAATGATTAATTTAGTAACGTTCTTGACTAACCCAGGAATCACCAATACAATACTAAGGCTCTCAGAAGAGGGAGATAGGTCCCACAGCAACAAATTATTTTTCTCAGAGGAGTTAATTTTTATCAAACATCTTAATGAATTTTATAACCGACTTTATGGCTTGGTCACTCAGAGCCAGGATCTGTTTGATAGAGTCCCATGGTGATGTGTTCCTGAGAGATGTTTAAGTACAGCAGTGACTTATCATCATCAGGAATACTCACAAGATGATTGAATGTTCCCACATATAAAACACTATGGGGACCCTAATGACAAATGATTTTTTGACATATAACAAGCCTTACATATAGGTATGGGAATTGCCGACTACCACAGAGCAACATATGTATGTGGTTCTGTGAGGTACTACAGTGGCCTGTAGCCTGACCTGGTTCTGTGAGGTACTACAGTGGACTGTAGCCTGACCTGGTTCTGTGAGGTACTACAGTGGACTGTAGCCTGACCTGGTTCTGTGAGGTACTACAGTGGCCTGTAGCCTGACCTGGTTCTGTGAGGTACTACAGTGGCCTGTAGCCTGACCTGGTTCTGTGAGGTACTACAGTGGCCTGTAGCCTGACCTGGTTCTGTGAGGTACTACAGTGGCCTGTAGCCTGACCTGGTTCTGTGAGGTACTACAGTGGCCTGTAGCCTGACCTGGTTCTGTGAGGTACTACAGTGGCCTGTAGCCTGACCTGGTTCTGTGAGGTACTACAGTGGCCTGTAGCCTGACCTGGTTCTGTGAGGTACTACAGTGGCCTGTAGCCTGACCTGGTTCTGTGAGGTACTACAGTGGCCTGTAGCCTGACCTGGTTCTGTGAGGTACTACAGTGGCCTGTAGCCTGACCTGGTTCTGTGAGGTACTACAGTGGCCTGTAGCCTGACCTGGTTCTGTGAGGTACTACAGTGGCCTGTAGCCTGACCTGGTTCTGTGAGGTACTACAGTGGCCTGTAGCCTGACCTGGTTCTGTGAGGTACTACAGTGGCCTGTAGCCTGACCTGGTTCTGTGAGGTACTACAGTGGCCTGTAGCCTGACCTGGTTCTGTGAGGTACTACAGTGGCCTGTAGCCTGACCTGGTTCTGTGAGGTACTACAGTGGCCTGTAGCCTGACCTGGTTCTGTGAGGTACTACAGTGGCCTGTAGCCTGACCTGGTTCTGTGAGGTACTACAGTGGCCTGTAGCCTGACCTGGTTCTGTGAGGTACTACAGTGGCCTGTAGCCTGACCTGGTTCTGTGAGGTACTACAGTGGCCTGTAGCCTGACCTGGTTCTGTGAGGTACTACAGTGGCCTGTAGCCTGACCTGGTTCTGTGAGGTACTACAGTGGCCTGTAGCCTGACCTGGTTCTGTGAGGTACTACAGTGGCCTGTAGCCTGACCTGGTTCTGTGAGGTACTACAGTGGCCTGTAGCCTGACCTGGTTCTGTGAGGTACTACAGTGGCCTGTAGCCTGACCTGGTTCTGTGAGGTACTACAGTGGCCTGTAGCCTGACCTGGTTCTGTGAGGTACTACAGTGGCCTGTAGCCTGACCTGGTTCTGTGAGGTACTACAGTGGCCTGTAGCCTGACCTGGTTCTGTGAGGTACTACAGTGGCCTGTAGCCTGACCTGGTTCTGTGAGGTACTACAGTGGCCTGTAGCCTGACCTGGTTCTGTGAGGTACTACAGTGGCCTGTAGCCTGACCTGGTTCTGTCATGTATACATTCCTAGAGATGTTAATCGTGTAGTAAGAATGGCCACCTGTTGGTCACAGTACTTCTAAATAACCCAATAAAGTTAAGCTCCAACAAGTAGCAACAATATGTACCAGCAACAATTCTGACCTTCATCTGTCACATAACACACCACCATCAATTAGGACCAACAACTACCACCAACAATTAGGACCAACAACTACCACCGACAATTAGGACCAACAACTACCACAAACAACTAGGACAAACATCTACCACAAACAAACAGGACCAACAACTACCACCAACAAACAGGACCAACAACTACCACCAACAATTAAGATCAACAACTACCACCAACAACTAGGACAAACATCTACCACAAACAAACAGGACCAACAACTACCACCAACAAACAGGACCAACAACTACCACCAACAATTAGGATCAACAACTACCACCAACAACTAGGACCAACAACTACCACCAACAAACAGGACCAACAACTACCACCAACAATTAGGACCAACAACTACCACCAACAATTAGGACCAACAACTACCACCAACAAACAGGACCAACAACTACCACCAACAATTAGGACCAACAACTACCACCAACAATTAGGACCAACAACTACCACCAACAATTAGGACCAACAACTACCACCAACAATTAGGACCAACAACTACCACCAACAATTAGGACCAACAACTACCACCAACAATTAGGACCAACAACTACCACCAACAATTAGGACCAACAACTACCACCAACAATTAGGACCAACAACTACCACCAACAATTAGGACCAACAACTACCACCAACAATTAGGACCAACAACTACCACCAACAATTAGGACCAACAACTACCACCAACAATTAGGACCAACAACTACCACCAACAATTAGGACCAACAACTACCACCAACAATTAGGACCAACAACTACCACCAACAATTAGGACCAACAACTACCACCAACAATTAGGACCAACAACTACCACCAACAATTAGGACCAACAACTACCACCAACAATTAGGACCAACAACTACCACCAACAATTAGGACAAACATCTACCACCAACAATTACCACCAACAATTAGGACCAACAACTACCACCAACAATTACCACCAACAATTACCCCCACCAATTGGGATGAAAATGAAGTTATTCGAATATATTGTACTGACCTTAGACTTGTTGGCCAGGTTGACCTTGATAGCAACAGTATCAACTACCACCAACAATTAGGACCAACAACTACCACCAACAATTAGGACAAACATCTACCACCAACAATTAGGACCAACAACTACCATCAACAATTACGACCAACAATTGGGATGAAAATGAAGTTATTCGAATATATTGTACTGACCTTAGACTTGTTGTCCAGGTTGACCTTGACAGCAACAGTATCAGCAAGATTCTTCTTTGTCAAATCCAGATCTGCGCTAAGCTTCTCACAACGAAGATGTTGCTCTGAAAATAATACAATAGGTTTAACACTCATAGACTTCAAATTCCGTGACTTTCTATTTATCAAAACACTAATAAGTGTTTCAATGTTAGCATAAACACTGATTGTTTTCACCAGAGAAATGCCGTTACATCAAACTTTCACATTACCTGGTACAGATGAGATCATTTTATTGTCACAAAAATTCCATAATAACTCCATGATCTAAATAAATATTTTCATAAAACTGATGAAGAAATAAAGTTTATATATAATTCCCTTTACTAAAAAGCATCACTTGAAACTTTTTTAAAACTCCTGAATGAATAAAATTAGAAATCTTGTTCGCATCTCCATTCAAAACACTTGCTATTTCCGGGTAACAAGTATCTGAAAACTTAGCATCAGATTTTTATTTCACACAATCACAATTTGACAAAAGAGGGAAGACTTTATCGCTTACTAAAATGTGGGTTGTGTTTTTTTCCTTCTTTACATGTGCCATTCCAGCGAGACGGTAGGATGAATGACGGTACGGCTATTTTAGGACTATTTGACAATACTTCATTCAATTAAGAATGATGAATTCCCCGCTCCTGTGAACGTCTGCTGTCACTCGTTGGTGGAAACATTTGTTTCTATCTCGTCCTCTCACCCAATCTGTGTTGTATCATGATCTATTGGCCCCCGGCCGTCCCATCACCGTTTTTTTACCCCCAGAATCTGCCTGGATCCAGAGCCCATTGATGTAATACTTTCGTCATACAGGCTACCTTTGCTAGGGAACTTAGGGAAATATGCCACCTTATACTTTATACTTGTGACTTGTGCTGGGGTTACCTCCCTTAAATGAATAAAGCATTATGAGCAAGTCTGGGCCAAAAAAGGGTTACAATATACATTGAAGCAATACTTTCTATTCAATGAATTCAAAGTCAAAGATTTTCTGTTCAAACGCAAATGAGGTGACAGTAGAATAACTAGGTTTTTTTTTTATTTTATTTACATATATGCTACATACACTAAGGTATTTACTTAAATATATTATTTCAAACTTTTTTGTTAGCAAATCTTACTATAAAATACTAATAATATCAGAAATTGGTAGAATAGTGGTGAGAAGTTGTTAAATAATGGCACATAGGCTTCAGGTGTCGAGCATCGAACACCATTATATAGAATATGGAAAAAAACTCTTCTTTGACAAAGTGACATTGTTGTCATTGAAGTTACCTTATGGATCCCCGTACCACTGTCAAATACCTGTAACTATATGGATCCCTGTACCACGGTCAAATACCTGTAACTATCTGGATCCCTGTACCACGGTCAAATACCTGTAACTATCTGGATCCCTGTACCACGGTCAAATACCTGTAACAATGATGATCCCCATACCAATGTCAACTACCTGTAACTATGTGGATCCCCGTACCACTGTCAAATACCTGTAACTATGATGATCCCCATACCACTGTCAACTACCTGTAACTATGAGGATCCATGTACCACTGTCAACTACCTGTAACTATGTGGATCCCTGTACCACTGCCAAATACCTGTAACTATGATGATTCCTGTACCACTGTCAAATACCTTTAACTATGTGGATCCCCATACCACTGTCAACTACCTGTAACTATGAGGATCCATGTACCGCTGTCAACTACCTGTAACTATGAGGATCCATGTACCACTGTCAACTACCTGTAACTATATGGACCCCCGTACCACTGTCAAATACCTGTAACTATATGGATCCCCGTACCACTGTCAACTACCTGTAACTATGAGGACCCATGTACCACTGTCAACTACCTGTAACTATGTGGATCCCCGTACCACTGTCAAATACCTGTAACTATGTGGATCCCTGTATCACTGCCAAATACCTGTAACTATGTGGATCCCTGTACCACTGTCAAATACCTTTAACTATGTGGATCCCCATACCACTGTCAACTACCTGTAACTATGTGGATCCCTGTACCACTGTCAAATAACTGTAGCTATATGGATCCCCGTACCACTGCCAAATACCTGTAACTATGTGGATCCCTGTACCACTGTCAAATACCTGTAACTATGATGATCCCCGTACCACTGTCAACTGCCTGTAACTATGTGGATCCCCGTACCACTGTCAACTACCTGTAATTATGTGGATCCCTGTACCACTGTCAAATACCTGTAACTATGTGGATCCCAGAGTGTACCACTGTCAAATACCTGTAACTATGTGGATCCCTGTACCACTGTCAAATACCTGTAACTATATGGATCCCTGTAACACTGTCAAATACCTGTAACTATGTGGATCCCTATACCACTGTCAAATAACTGTAACTATATGGATCCCTGTACCACTGTCAAATAACTGTAATTATGTGGATCCCCGTACCACTGTCAAATACCTGTAACTATGATGATTCCTGTACCACTGTCAAATACCTGTAACTATATGGATCCCCGTACGACTGTCAAATACCTGTAACTATGTGGATCCCTGTATCACTGCCAAATACCTGTAACTATTTGGATCCCTGTACCACTGTCAAATACCTGTAACTATGTGGATCCCTGTACCGCGGTCAAATAACTGTAACTATATGGATCCCCGTACCACTGTCAAATACCTGTAACTATGTGGATCCCCGTACCACTGTCAACTACCTGTAACTATGTGGATTCCTGTACCACTGTCAACTACCTGTAACTATGTGGATCCCCGTACCACTGTCAAATACCTGTAGCTATGTTTATTCCTGTCCCACTGTCAAATAACTGTAACTATATGGTTCCCCGTACCTCTGTCAAATACCTGTAACTATGTGGATCCCTGTACCACTGTCAAATACCTGTAACTATGTGGATTCCTGTCCCACTGTCAAATAACTGTAACTATATGGATCCCCGTACCACTGTCACCAACCTGTAACTATGATGATTCCTGTACGACTGTCAAATACCTGTAAGTATGGGGATCCCTGTACCACTGCCAAATACCTGTAACGATATGGATCCCTGTACCACTGTCAACTACCTGCAACTATGATGATTCCTGTACCCCTGTCAAAAACCTGTAACTATGATGATTCCTGTACCACTGTCAAATACCTGTAACTATGTGGATCCCTGTACCACTGCCAAATACCTGTAACTATATGGATCCCTGTACCACTGTCAACTACCTGTAACTATGATGATTCCTGTACCACTGTCAAATACCTGTAACTATGTGGATCCCTATACCACTGTCAAATAACTGTAACTATATGGATCCCTGTACCACTGTCAAATAACTGTAACTGTGTGGATCCTTGTACCACTGCCAAAAACCTGTAACTATGTGGATACCCGTACAGTAAAGAGTAAGAGTCAAGATGAAATAAACAAGATAACATTAAAAACAGTTTTCTCAGTGTAAAAATTTCTTCGCTCTAACCGACTGAGCTACCTGGTCAACAGAAGTGTATTTGCCCATATGTGCTACAGTTACATCCAAAATGAAATTAAGGGGAGATTATTGTATATACGAAAGACCACAGTGCAGTGGGGCAGGGATCCTTAAGGGGAAGTTACTGTATATACAAAACAAACACAGTGCAGTGGGGCAGGGATCCTTAAGGGGAGGTTACACTATATATATAAAACAAACACAGTGCAGTGAGGCAGGAATCCTTAAGGGGAGGTTACTCTTTATACAAAACAAACACAGTGCAGTGGGGCAGGGATCCTTAAGGGGAGGTTACTGTATATATGAACAAAACACAGTGCAGTGGGACAGGGATCCTCAACACCATCTTTATTTCACTCATACGGCAGAACTTACCAATATCTTACTGTGTGCTATATATTCACTCTAGCCTCAACCTCTTCAATAAAATTTACCAAAATCTCTTAATTTACCATTCTCCATTCTTAACTATTAACAGTCTGATCTACATGTAGCCGAGTCTCAAGACCTTTTGGCATTTTTCCAAATTGTTGAAAGGTTGTATTTCCTGAAGGACAGTCCAGTCGTTTACTTTGATTAGATTTTAATTAAATGTTACACACTCTGTATCAGTATCACTTACCACTACACTTTTGCTGTAGATTCTCCAGTGTGCTATGATGAAGTTCATTTTTTGTCTTCTCTCGGTTCTCAAAACTTTTAAGCTGAAAATTACAGAAAACATGTCAAAATTCACACTTATAAATGTACAGTTGAATATATAAAATTGAAGATTCCAAATAGCTTGCAATAAAAAATGGAACTTAAATCTATAAACATTGGAAGAGTAAATTGATCTTAATAGGTCTAAACATATTGAAATCCCAATACAAATGTACAACAAAATAGAATGATGTATTTCATAGCAACATTCTGTATAGCACAAACAATGTTTAAATCAGACAATGAAACATTCATTTTACACTTGTATGGTTTCAGGTAACAGTTTCCACACTTGTATGGTTTCAGGTAACAGTTTTCACCACCTTAACTAAAAAGTTTAAACACAGTCCACAGATTCATGTTTAAACAAAAATATTTTTGACAAATTACCAGCTTTGAAAAATAACCCTTTACCTGAATTAGAAATTCCACCACCAAATTAACCCTTTCACCCTATGTAACTTTTATAAACTCTACCATAACTTGATCTGGGTGAGTCCATTATGCTTTACAGTGTTGAAAGGGTTAAAGATATACATAAATTTTACAAAAACTTAACAAGCTTACCACTGTATACATATGTTTTGAATTTTACCATTTTAAAGACATTGACTGACTTAACTTTTATCACGTTATAAAAGTAAAATCATATAAAAGTATAAATAACCTTTATAATTAATTCAGTTCTATATATCCTGCCATTATAAAAATTTACAAAGATATTTGATTGTTTTTGTTCAATTTTAACCAGGCATGAAGGTGACATTGTTTTAAACCAATATAAAACAAAAGATAATAGATATAACAAATTATATAGAAAACTATCAATAATCTATTCTATATACTATAACATACATGCATGTTATCGGCAAATTATTTTATTTAATTGCAATTTTTTAGGGGATTTTTTTTTCTGACCATAGAACTTTTCATTCACTTAACTGCAATATATATGCTCATTTCAGTCTGCAACTGCCTTACATGGCATTAAACATGTAGGTGATGACAAATATGTCAACATATCATATGTTAGGCAGAGAGAAGCAATAACGTTTTAAACATAAACTGTGGTTACAAGACATGGAAGCTAAATATGGTACATATAGAAAAAGTGTATTTTAATTTTATCTATATATAGCATTCGTCATCAGTTGTGAATATAAACTTATAATTGTGCCAAACAATTCTATAATTAATATAATTAATAAACGATTCTTCACATAAACACAGAAACCATGCTATAATTACTAAAATGTTAGTTTCTGCTCACCGAAACCGCAGCCTGTTCAAGTGGGAAAAACACATTACATCGTATCAAACAACAGCAAACATGGGAACTCGTCTACGTAACACGTAAAATTGTTGTCTGTATAGTCGTAAAAGTCGGCGAAATCTTCTGTCTTCTACACATGTATCACAATACATTAAGCGAGGACTATTAATTCATTAATTCTTGTTTTTAATTACTTGCTTTTATATTAAATCATTTATTCTTAGTTTTCTTCTTTTCTTTGAAACTATTTCACACAAAATATTTGAATTCAGACATTTTGTTGACATCTTCCTTATATGGCTTCATAGTTAATTCTTCAAATAGAAAAGCTTCAACAGAGTTGATACAATTACAATTAAATTGGAGAAATTTCAAAAGCATTATTCCTTTTTTCATCTTACATGACTGTGTGAATGCTAATTAATTCTGATGTCACAGGTCATTTATGAAAATAACTTGATTCTACGTGGCAGACATAATTCATCTTATACTGACCAATACATATATAAAGGGGCATAATTGGCTGATGACTGATGACCGCTGACCAATGCCCAGTCTGACCACAGTGCAAGAAAATGAACAAGTGGTCCTGCGTTCCATCTAACCAATTATTATCCCCGAGTGTCTTTAGACGGCTGGGTGTTTTAACCACTTGGGTAAACCCTAGCGCCTTAAAGGAAGTGGACTATCGTAGGGATGTCGGATCTACGGCCTTAACCAGCCGCGCTAAACCCATTGGATTGGAGCATCACACGGCTGATTAGGTTTGTCATAACAGTTTGTCACATTGTTTAATCACGCCTAATTCGAGTGTGCTTCCACCAATTCCCCACTGTCCCACCCATTTCATAGCTGTCACAAAGACAAAGCTTTCAATGGTAATTTGACAACATTACGATGCCGTCCATGCTTACACACTTTATCGCATTTTCCGCGATGTCACCTTGGTGTCTTGCATTGATGTGACAATACACAGGGCAATAAGGGACCTTGTCTGTATATACAGCTCCTGGACGAGGCTGTTTTAAGTAAAAATACCCTGTACCACATGAAAAAAAACCAATGTGACAATAAATACCCCAACTGTGACAATAAACACCCCCATTGAATCAATAAACACCCCTATTGTAACAATAAACACCCCCATTGAATCAATAAACACCCCCATTGTAACAATAAACACCCCCATTGTAACAATAAACACCCCCATTGTAACAATTAACACCCCCATTGTAACAATAAACACCCCCATTGTAACAATAAACACCCCCATTGTAACAATTAACACCCCCATTGTAACAATAAACACCCCCATTGTAACAATAAACACCCCCATTGTAACAATTAACACCCCCATTGTAACAATAAACACCCCCATTGTAACAATAAACACCCCCATTGTAACAATTAACACCCCCATTGTAACAATAAACACCCCCATTGTAACAATAAACACCCCCATTGTAACAATTAACACCCCCATTGTAACAATAAACACCCCCATTGTAACAATAAACACCCCCATTGTAACAATTAACACCCCCATTGTAACAATAAACACCCCCATTGTAACAATAAACACCCCCATTGTAACAATTAACACCCCCATTGTAACAATAAACACCCCCATTGTAACAATAAACACCCCCATTGTAACAATTAACACCCCCATTGTAACAATAAACACCCCCATTGTAACAATAAACACCCCCATTGTAACAATTAACACCCCTATTGTAACAATAAACACCCCCATTGTAACAATAAACACCCCCATTGTAACAATTAACACCCCCATTGTAACAATTAACACCCCCATTGTAACAATAAACACCCCCATTGTAACAATTAACACCCCCATTGTAACAATAAACACACACTTAACAGTCTACGTTATGGTGAGTTGACAATTTCTATGGATTACTATTTTTCATGTATTTCTGTCTCTCCTTCATTGTGCTCCTCCTTTGTCATCAGTTCATTAATATCATCAATTTAATGGATCAGACAGATTATACCATTGTTTTGTATGTCTGTTGTCCCCCTGTTATTATTTGACCCATCAATTGTGTGGGGTATGTTGAATCAGTGTATAGATAATTTCTACCATCATTTCCCCTGATGATCCACTTTCTGGCTTTTAATTGGTTAACATAACTGAACCACAGAGCATAGTGGTTTGAAGATCTGTGCCCTTATTTGACAATATACACTTACAATGGTCAATTTAACTAAGTGATGCATAAAATGGATTATCACTATATGAACTTTTTGTGAAATTTAGAGTATGTCAACATGAGCCTGACATTAGTACCGTGGATCGGAACAATATACGCTCGTCGAATGCCATATAGTGTTATATACTTTCTTACATTGAAGTCAGATCTGCATCATTCTAAGAGTGGTTAGCTGACATGCTATAAAAAATGTAGAAGAAAATTTCTGGACAAAAAAACAAATACTGAAATGAACAAAGGGCAATAACTTTTGCAAAAAAAGGTTGAATCAAAATTCTTTCAAGGGAGACACAACTTCATATCATGATTATAATGTATACCAAGTTTCAAAGAGATCCGTTGAAAAAATGAGGGAGGAGATTGCCGGACAAAAATCAAATACTGAAATAAACAAAAGGCAATAACCTTTGCAAAAAGTATTGAATCAAAATTCTTTTCAAGGAAACACAACATCATTTCATGATTATTTAGCATACTAAGTATCAGAGAAATCCATCAAATAATGTAGGAGAAGATCTTCAGAGAAAAAAATCATCTACTGAAATGAACAAAGGGCAATTACTCTCGGAAAAATTGTTGAATTAAAATTCTTTTAAGGGAGACACTCCTTCATATCATGATTACAATGTATACCAAGTTTCAAAGAGATCGGTCAAAAAATGTAGGAGGAGATTGCCGTACAAACAAAAGTTTACGCCGGCCAGCTGGCCGGCTGGACAACCCCATACCATAATACTCCAGTCAAATTTGACGGGTGTATAAATAGATACCTTGGGACAAAGAAGTTATTAAAGGAAGCCTGCCTTTTCCCTTATAATTCACAGAACTTAAATACATGTCATTCACCTGTGTGTGATTGCTAACTCAAAACTTAAACATCAAATCTGAGTATTACTTTGGACAAGTTGAGTGGTGCCTGTGACCAACCCTTGTTTCAAGCATTTGGTGTACGCGTGGCAAGGGGACACCCCAACCTGGGTTGTAACTAGTTGTGTCTTTGGAGGCAAGGACTTAGAAAAAGGAAGGATGAACTGGACTGGGTCGATCATCAGCGACCAGCTCAATTGGAAGAGTGTTCGTCGGTTCAGAGGGTTCCTGGTTCGAACCCCGGTCTGGCCGTGCATTTTCTTTTCCTGTTACACAAACATATCTTCCATCTATACAGTTTTAGCAATGCCTTCACTCAATACAGTTTTAACATTCCCTTCTATCTTTATAGTTTAAGCATTGCCTTCCATCTTCACAGTTTTAACATTCCCTTCCATCTATACAGTTTTAGCATTGCCTTCCATCTTCACAGTTTTAGTATTGCCTTCCATCTTCACAGTTTTAGCACTGCCTTCCATCTTCACAGTTTTAACATTGCCTTCCATCTATACAGTTTTAGTATTGCCTTCCATCTATACAGTTTCAGCATTGCCTTCCATCTTCACAGTTTTAGCACTGCCTTCCATCTTAACAGTTTTAGCACTGCCTTCAATCTTAACCGTTTCAGCATTGCCTTCCATCTTAACAGTTTTAGCACTGCCTTCCATCTATACAGTTTCAGCATTGCCTTCCATCTATACAGTTTTAGCATTGCCTTCCATCTATACAGTTGTCGCATTGCCTTCCATCTATACAGTTGTCGCATTGCCTTCCACCTATACAGTTTTAGCATTGCTTTCCACCTATACAGTTGTCGCATTGCCTTCCATCTATACAGTTTTAGCATTGCCTTCCACCTATACAGTTTTAGCATTGCCTTCCACCTATACAGTTTTAGCATTGCCTTCCACCTATACAATTTTAGCATTGCCTTCCATCTTAACAGTTTTAGCATTGCCTTCCATCTATTCAGTTTTAGCATTGCCTTCCATCTATACAGTTGTAGCATTGCCTTCCACCTATACAGTTTTAGCATTGCCTTCCATCTTAACAGTTTTAGCATTGCCTTCCATCTTAACAGTTTTAGCATTGCCTTCCATCTTAACAGTTTTATCATTGCCTTCCATTTATTCAGTTTTAGCATTGCCTTCCCTCTATACAGTTGTAGCATTGCCTTCCACCTATACAGTTTTAGCATTGCCTTCCATCTTTACAGTTTTAGCATTGCCTTCCATCTATTCAGTTTTAGCAGTGCCTTCCATCTATACAGTTGTAGCATTGCCTTCCACCTATACAGTTTTAGCATTGCCTTCCATCTATACAGTTTTAGCACTGCCTTCCATCTATATAGTTTAAGCATTGCCTTCCATCTATATAGGTTTGGCATTGCCTTCCATCTATATAGTTTTGGCATTGCCTTCCACCTATACAGTTTTAGCATTGCCTTCCATCTATACAGTTTTAACATTGCCTTACACCTATACAGTTTTAGCATTGCCTTCCACCTATACAGTTTTAACATTGCCTTTCATCTATACAGTTTAAGCATTGCCTTCCACCTATACAGTTTTAACATTGCCTTCCATCTTTACAGTTTTAACATTGCCTTCCACCTATACAGTTTTAGCATTACCTTCCATCTACACAGTTTTAGCATTGCCTTCCATCGATACTGTTTTAGCATTGCCTTCCACCTATACAGTTTTAACATTGCCTTCCATCTTTACAGTTTTAACATTGCCTTCCACCTATACAGTTTTAGCATTGTCTTCCACCTATACAGTTTTAGCATTGCCTTTCACCTATACAGTTTAATCATTGCCTTCCACCTATACAGTTTTAGCATTGCCTTTCACCTATACAGTTTTAACATTGCCTTCCACCTGTACAGTTTTAGCATTGCCTTCCACCTATACAGTTTTAGAATTGTCTTCCATCTATACAGTTTTAGCATTGCCTTCCATCTACACAGTTTTAGCATTGCCTTCCATCTATACAGTTTTAACATTGCCTTCCACCTATACAGTTTTAACATTGCCTGTGATGGGTTTGGATCTCCAGGTGAGACTTATTGGACACCTTTGTTAGATATGCCTATATCAACTAATTATTTGATAAGTTAGGATGACATGTCTCAATTTCAATTAATTTTTGTGAAATATGAAAAAAATTGTTGGACAACTTCACTGTTAGTATTCAGCTAACTTAATATATGCGGCCAACAGTGATTGAACTTTTAGAAATTGTCTCCCCTTGGTCCATACTGACTCCCTAAAGAGTAATAATTATACTGAAATTCAGAATTATCTATCATAACTATCAACATTATCATTATAATTTTGTGTGATCAGGCTATTACAAACATTTATAAACTTCTATGTTTCTGCACAGACTAAATTCTGACATAATTTCAAATCATAAATGATTTATAATATCAAATGACAGAAAAATAAAAATATGAACACAGCATTTTAATTAACATTAATTGAACAAGAAGGCTGACAGTCATATGTACATAAAACACTTCCAGCAATTGGCATCTTCGTTTTAATTGTCAACATATCGTCAGAGAAAAACTCAATTGTGATATCAGCAGCAGCAAGCTTTTCCATTTTACAACCATTTTATGGGAATCCCAGCAAGAACAGGAAAATCTAACATGCTTTAATCATGTCAATTTGTCACAAGTTTTATCTGAATGGGAAACGGAGATAAACAAACCATATATCTAAGTTAGCATTAACTTCCTTTAAGCACCCCTCCTATATACATTATTCAATCTGCTAAAATTATTTATATGTAGCATTAATTTCTCACATTACTGTAATTGTGAAACAGATTTGCTGTAGCATTGTGTCTCTGAGCAGAGATGTCCTAATCAATCATTATCTACCAGCGGTAAAACGTGAACGTTTATACAGTAGAGAGGTTCCTCCCCACAACAGGGCCAAACACACAAATCTAAACGCTACCACGGGGAAAATATTAAGATGACAAAGATACAAGTCATCATTTATATGGAAGTGTCCCGTTTTGTGAGTACGAGACAAAAATTGAATAACGCAAGCAGTTACCGTTCAACCTAGTTTGGAACACTATTAATTTTCTCACATAAAATGGACATTTCATGCAATTTGGCAGTTTGGTTTGTGACAGACTTCATCCTTTACCCAGTGAAGTTTCCCAACCCAGTACAGTATCTATATTATCTAATATCAAATTTATTGTTTAACGTCGGACTGATAAAGCCGTATCAAAACTCTGTGACATAATACTGTCGAGTTGATATGAGACAGCGAGCCCGTAGATCTTGGACCGTTTACTGAGCGACGTGCACGCCAGGCCCTGTGGCTAATACACACTTGGGCCCATCCACTTCCTGTTGGCATGCACATGCCCCTCCCCTAGGAGTCATAGCCTGGAATAGCATTGACATTGTCATGTGGCAGATAAAAGGACAAAGTCTGATGGAATGTTAGAAAAAACTTGGTCCTCCATGACTCATATAGATGCAATGATGGGGACAAATGGGCTCCTTGCACATGATGAAAATGGCCGCTTTTTCTCCTTGTGTCACCGTCAATTGGTTGATTTTCTTATAGACACGGGTCCACCGGGACACCATAATAAAGATATCTGATTGGGGAATGGCAATAGAATGTGGCAGATTTAAAATCCAACTCCCAATCAACATGCAAGCCAAAGAACAAATAAACATTTTGCTTCAATAAAATTATGAAGTTGGGTAATAAAAGGCATCTGAATTTGTTCAATTGAATACAAATTTGTAATCGCACCTTCACCAAGGGACACGTTTCCGGTGTCAATTCACTGAAATAATTTAACTTCACGATTCATGCTCCTCGAGTCCGGGCTTATATCATTATCTGCCTGAAGTGAAGATCATCAGAAACTACAATACCAACGGTTTCTTATGTAAACACAGTTGCGCTTACATTTTTCTTCTCACAATACATTCGTTGGGGAAGGTTCTGAAACCTAATCAAACAGGGACACAACAGCACACAGCCTTGCACAAAATTATGTGCCAAGGTCCCTTCCGCAACATTACCTTAACTTCCACGCATGCAATGAAGTAATGGTGTGCCTAGCCCGGTAAACGTGCCGGGAAATCATAAAAGGGACACATCGTTGGGTTAGAGTTCAATATAGTAGCATGCTCAACTTTCCTCTTGTTCTGTGTTAAGTTGAGGTATATACACAATATACTGCTGTTCAGAATCAATGTTTTTTATTTTTCTGCCAGGAATGACATAACTCTGTTACATTTGTTGTATATTGTATTTACCTCTTTACCAAGTATTGGTTTCTTTGTATTTAACTCTTTACCAAGTATTGATTTCTATCCTCATCAATTGATAACAAATTGTGAATTTCTTTTTGATTAAAATTAATTATAATGTATTTAAAGTCTATGTGAGCTTGTACTTGATACAAGATTAATGAAACATGTCTTCAAAGTTTTCATTTTTGTGAGGGTCCACAAAGCTAAATCAAACTTTGGGACAAGTTTCATAAATTTCATAGGAATTTTAGATAAATTCAATTCTATCCCATAACTGAAAAATCCACTCCCGATGTTCAAACATTTTTATCCAATTTATATTGTCCATCTTATCACAATCTTATATCCTATTACTGACTAAATACTGATAAAGGGGGTTTAGGGGATCACAGCAAATCACTGTACTTTCGAGTTGTTATTTTCAAAACTTTAATCTTCCACACAAATATTAATTAAACTGATGAATACTACCATCTTCTCAATTATCGATTCAAGTATTTAGAAAATAATGCCACCAGGTATACTTCACAACATAGTGACCCACAGTGTATCCCCCCCCCCAGGAAAAATATCCTAACAAATAACAAACAAGGCCCAAAATTTGTAACATATGTTATATTTTTCTCAAAAAGAATATCTAATAGATGAAATTCTCGCAAGTAAAAGTACAGATTACCATTACGGAGCCCTGTGGACTAATAAATGTGACGCCACACTCAGTGATGAATGTAGATGACAAATCTATGGTACATGAGTACATAATTAGGGAATGAGGTTTGAAATATCTACTGTGCTGTATTAACCGTGTTTCCTGCATAGCAGTGACATTGCTGAGGAGACAGGCAGCTAGAGTTACCCAGCAGGAAGTCAGAACCGCGGGGATGTGTTCGTTTGGTCAAGGCAATACTTCACAGTAGTTGTGAAATCCCAGCAGGATCTGTGTGGGATCGTGTTGGCATGCCTCCTGGTGATGGTTGATAGGACAAGAATGACTGACATATGTGTCCTATTCCGGCTGTATGTCGTTCTGTTTGATCTTGTTGCCCTTGCAAACACCCTCGGAGAATGCAAAACGCGGTGTGCATTAAAGAGACCAGAGTGTATAGTAGCTAGTGCACATTTGTGTACACGATGTGACGTGCGTACCTTGGTGATGTTTGTGTGTCGTTATTTGTTGATTACTGTCTCCCTATTGCCTATTATCAACATATCTGTCATTTTTTTGCCAAGAACACAGCTAATTGCCTCTGACATTTTTCAGAGAGCTGGGACACACATTGAGGCACGAGATGACAGTGACGGTGATGATGTTGAGACAAGCCCTGGAACTTTATCACGCTCCTCTCCAACACTGATGGTGCCGCTGAGAAAGTTGGTCGGTCACCAAGACAAATATGGTCAGGGTCGCAAGGCACATTGAGTACAGCACCAACCATCGGTGGCGTTGTCTAGCTGTGCTACACCTGGGGCTAGCCCGCTGATGGTGAAACCCGAGTGTGTGACAGTTATCTTGTCCCTATGAGTACCATCTCGCTACGGCTGGCAAGGACATAAGTACATGCACCTCAAACGGTGTACAACTCCTCTGCCTGGGGGCTGTCTCTAGATCCCACTATGATAACACTGGCTCCAAACTTCTAATCACATTTATGTAACAGTCTTGTACTGCCATTTCGAAAACCTTTTCCAACTTGTCGTCCCTAGGGCGGAGAATAAATGTGCTTGTGAAACAGTGTGACATTAATTGGCATCTCTAAGAGGATAAAGCTATATTTTCTTTTACACAACAAATAAACTCAGTCCCTAAACAAACTAGTCCACCATGCTTATATCACACAATTTTCCCAGCAAATTTTATTGATATTTATATGATATATTTAGCAAATTCACTTGCAATTAATTTCATCTTTTTTCCCCCAAATTTGTTTCTTCCGACCAACTTTCAGTCAAGTTCTTATGCTATGATTTTTGATGATTCATATCTTAGATGATTAAGAGTTTTGATCATTTTCAGTTATCTAGATTGTTGATGATTTATATTTTTCTTTTGGTGAAAAACATTATTTTTAAAAAAACTTCTACTTTTGATATTTGGATATTTCAAGATTTTCATTGATTTAGATTTTCAATGAATTGCATTTTTTGTTTGCTAAAATATTAAATAAAGAAACATATATAATGATAAGTGGAGGAATTAACAATAATTCCATACATTTACAAATCAAAAAAAGTTAAATTGATAAGATTATGTTTTACTTCCCATATGTACAGTTACAATATACAAGTTGTTATTTAGTAAGACTCCTGATGTATGTCCAACAGTTACATAATTGTCTGAGAAAGTGGTCACATAAATGTTTTACCTTGTTCAATTAAAAAGAAATATAGTTTATGTATTTGAATCTTCATGGTACAATGCTAGAGTCTAACACTCTAGTTATGGTAAAGTAAACTGTGAATTAACACAGACTGAGAACCCTAAATGTCAAGTGTGGTGCTACATTTTTATTGTGACTGTGGGAATGATTTTAGGAAAGACTTGGAGTCGTGACCCCTGGGGACCATCCCGCATTAAAACTCAACTTTTATTACAATCTGTCCAGCCTCAAGCCAATCTCTGTCCCCATCTAAATGAATCTATCTGACCCCTGGTCTGGCCAAGCCAATTTCCTACTCTGATTCTCAACTCCATATATATATCACAGATACAGAAAAATGTCAAGAACTGGCATGCCCTCTTCAGAATTTTACAAATGGGACAACATTAAGTGGTTTTAGTGAGTCACCAGGGAAAAGATTTTGTCAATGCCAGTAATTCACTTTTCTATGAAAATAAAAAATTGAATTAACCTTCATATATCAATTTGTGGGAATGCTTTAATTTTTTGAGAAGAGAGCTTATTTATTGATGGAAAAAGTCTATTAATAGAGAAAGCTTATCTATCAAAAAAGAGAAAAGAGTAAGCCTGTATATAAGGAAAGCTTGTTAAATGGTAAAAGGAAATATTTTAATGAAGAAAAACTATTATGAACAGAGATGGAGAAAGACTTTTTATTAATGGAGGAGCTGGATTAATTAAAGGAGAAAGTGAGTTAATTAGTAGAGAAAGTAAAATAGTCAGTGGACAAAGCCAAACTATGAATAGAAAAGACTTGTTTTACTTATTTTTAGAAAAAGCCTATCTATTGTAGTGGAGAAACTTGCTTGTTATTGTAGTGTAAGTTTACTTATTAATGGAAAAAGTCTTCAAGTAGAGAAATCCTATTTCTTACAATTAAACAACAATTTATTAGCAGAGAACATTTTGTGTTGTTAATGAGAAAGCATACTTAAGAAATTGTCAATTAATAGGAATTTTCCTGTGTTTTTTTAATATCCTTAAAAGTGGTTGGGAAAAGGTAGACTATCTATCTATTACAAAGAAAATTATCTTGTTCATTTGAATGTTTGAAACTCATACAAAAGTGTTGGTAATGGTGGGTACAGCAGTAAGCAAAGGACAACTGAAGATTTGCAGGGAATTATCTTGGTCATTAGAATGTTTGAACCTCACACTCAAGTGTTGGTAAAGGGCGGATACAGACACCATCTAAGTAAGTAAATAACACCGACTAGTACAGAAAACGAGGAGGGGGAGAAAGGGGAGGGGACAATGAGACAGTTACACTACAGACATGTTATACTAGGGTCTTTCATTTCTCCAGTCCTCACAAACCTTTATTAACACTACAGTAACAGTGTGGAGACTTGCCACTTCCAATTCTTTTGAAACAACCAAGACGATGTAGCTCAAGGCTTCGTTAGCTTAATGAGATGCAAATCAAAATCAGCATTAAGGAAATTAGATTAAAACTTTTCCTTTAATTTCATTTTTAATCCTCATACATGAGGCTTTTGTTACAAATTGTAAATTTTATAAAACATAATTAAAGTGTTGTTAATATACAAAGTTTCAGGTAGACGATGAAGTGATGATCATTTCTTTCTCTATGTGGCACCAGCGATGTGTTGTTAATCGTCTCTCATCACAAACATTGTACGTCCCTGCCATCAACAAGGCGAGACAAGAAAACTCCATTACATAGTTAAGCCCAGCAGCTCCGTAAATGAATCGGGCACCATATCCTGATGTCAAATAAAGCCCACAGGTTGTAGGAGCTAGCCTAGGGAAGGTGTTAACTAAATCACTTTCATACTTTAATGAATTTAAATAGGTATTTGTCATCTCTAACAGACGACTCAATTTTTGCCCAATATAGCTGCCTCAGAATCTGTTGAAATTTACCAATCTTTGCTCCAAATGACAGTTTACGCTTAAGATTTGGGTCAATGTCATTTCAAAGACCTTGAAAGTTTTGAAAAATAAGGGTAATAGTGCTATAGCTGATGTAACTGACGTACGTGTTCCACAACAACTGTAAAGCCTCAACATGATAAGGAATTTAGATCCCAATAACAATTGATCCATTAGTGAAAGCACGATAATCATTAACACACATTTTCAATTACAGACTAAGGAAAAAACATTTATATGTTGTTGATTTTTTTCTGTTTTGTTGTCATTATTTTGATGATTTGTCCTAGAATCAGTAAAAATTAAGTTTGATCTGTCCAACAATTCTATCATCAGTTTGTTACTTGAAAAGTGCTTTTCATAATAATGTTAAAAAATATCCACAAATAATTAATTTTTGGTAGGAATAGAAATAAAACTGAAATGGTCTTGAATGCATAATTATTATTTCTACTGGAGGTAAATTTAGGGAAAAAGTCTCTGTTAACCAAGGCAAGCTGTATACGGAAATCCTCTCTATTGGAAAGCCATTGGTGTGCTCCATGATATACAATTTGTATCATGAACACAAATTCTGTCCTTTATAAACTGATATGTTAGGAGTTGTTTGATCCGTTAGAAACAAAGTTAATTGTTTATTGTACTTACATACCTTTCATGTAACTCAGAAATGTCTAGGTCAGCTGGATGAGGGTCGTCACCGGCTCGAATTTACATAATCTGACAGATCATTCAAATCTCCCGCTTACTTAACACTGACCTGTATGTTTATCAGGTGAATTGTAAGATTAGGAGAGATTATTATAGCCTTGCCCACCAGAGTAATCCAAAGACAAACACATTGTATCTTTAGTTCCAAAACTGAATAGTATTTCGCACTACTTGATTCACGCTATCTGGCATAGGATTTGGTCCTCAAAATAATGGATTTCGCCAAGAAAACTGCACCATTCTGGTTACAGAGAGAAGAATTACATTAAACTTTATAACTTTTTTCCTGAAACAAGCAAGTGATCCTTTTACTGAAAACTTGACCGAGGCGAGATATTTTTTATGTCACAGAAGACAATTTACCAGTCATGCCTGGTGACCAGTTTACAAGTCTGTACGGAAATGTTGCCTGACAGTGAAATCACCTCCAGGTTTCAGTGCAGCAGAAACAAATGTACCAAAAAAAATGTACTTAACTCATACACACCTCAAATTTCATAATGAACTTTTCCAACCTTTGTAAGAATTGTAAGAGTTCAAATGTGTCTTCAGGGGTGAATACGTTAATGAAGTTGTGAAAAGGACTATTGCTGGAGAACTCCTGGAGATTTTGCAGGAAAAGGGTCATTTGAAAAAAAATGTATCTTTATTATGATACGAACATGACAATTACATAGTTATAGCCAAAGCAGCAACACAAACTTAAAATAAACAAGAGGTCAAAAGGGCCTGTATCGCTCACCTGAATATGTTAAAAATAATTGGTATGAAGTAAAGATATAGCACTCCATGGTAGGTGCTGTAAGTTCATATGAAATTTCAGAAAGATCCATTCAGTGCTTGAGATATAGCAACAAACTTCAAACAGAGCCCCACCCCTATGCCCCTAGGGGGGTCATACCCAACAATTATACAAAATTGAGACCCCTTGGTCCAAGGATGCTCCAGACTAAATATGGAAAAAAATCCCTTAATCTCGATGGTCGAAGAAGGATTTTAAAGGTTTTACCTCTATTTCTCCTATTGGGCCCCGCCCTTCTGCTCCCTGGGAGACCACACCCACTGCATATACAAAATTGAGTCCCCTTGGGCCAAGGATGCTCCAGACTAAATTAGGATAAAGTCCCTAAATCCCTATGGTAAAAGAAGGATTTTAAAGGTTTTACCTCTATTTCCCCTATTGGGCCCCGCCTCTCTGCCTCCAGGGGGGTTAGACACACCGTTTATACAAATTTGGTTCCCCTTCACCAAATGATGCTTCATACTAAATTTGGACAAAATCCTTTCATTCCTACAGAAGAAGAAGGATATTAAAGAATTTATTATATTTCCTCTATTGGGCCCCGCCCCCCAGCCCCCAGGGGGCCACACCCACCATTTATACAAACTTGAGTCCCCTTGGCCCAAGGATGCATCACCATGGTCCTTCGGACCAGGTGAGCTAAAAATAATTGAAATTAAGACATTTTTGTGAGAAAAAAGTTAGGGGGCATTGCATGGTGGCCAAGTGATTAAGGCGTTTGACATTCTGCTATCACTAGCCCTCCACCACTGGGTTGTGGGTTTGAGGCCTACGTGGGGCAGTCATCAGTGTAATGGCCAGAGTTCCGTGGTTTTTCTCCGGGAACTCCAGCATTCCTCCACCAACAAAACCTGGCACATCCTTAAATTTCCATATGTGTTAATAGGATGTAAAACACAAATAAACAAAAGCAATTTTTCTTGTGATCTGTTTTTGTTTCGATGGCATGCATATTTCTTATTTAACTATGGAACATAAAAGTGTTCAGTGTTAAAAATTATTCAGCTCAGGTAAAAAGTTTGATTTCATCATAGAAAATAGCAGCATATGAAATAAATGAAAGTTTACATTGCTACTGAGAGGTCTAATGGCGTGCCGTCCTGTGTTTGGTGCCAAGGGTACATAGAGATTTAATACGAGGTCAGTAACCAAACAGTTACAAGTTTTCTTCCTCCTCTATCCCCCCTGAACATACCAATTAGCTCACATCATCAGGTACAGTCAGCCCTAATGACCAGCCAACCTCCTGTGTTATCAGTGGCATTTGGTTTGTCAATCAGCTCCAGGCAGGGTGATCAGAATCACAGGGAGAATGGGAACGACTACATACAGCAGTGTATCTCTCTACTGGACACCCTATCTGTATACAATCTAAACAGTATACAGTACAGTAGTGTACCTCTCTACTGGACACCCTATCTGTATACAATCTAAACAGTCTACAGTACAGTAGTGTACCTCTCTACTGGACACCCTATCTGTATACAATCTAAACAGTCTACAGTACAGCAGTGTACCTCTCTACTGGACAC
Organism: Mizuhopecten yessoensis; assembly: GCF_002113885.1. Classification (NCBI taxonomy): domain Eukaryota; kingdom Metazoa; phylum Mollusca; class Bivalvia; order Pectinida; family Pectinidae; genus Mizuhopecten; species Mizuhopecten yessoensis. The sequence continues at coordinate 332,128 of NW_018403629.1, read as the reverse complement.
CCTATCTGTATACAATCTAAACAGTCTACAGTACAGCAGTGTACCTCTCTACTGGACACCCTATCTGTATACAATCTAAACAGTCTACAGTACAGCAGTGTACCTCTCTACTGGACACCCTATCTGTATACAATCTAAACAGTCTACAGTACAGCAGTGTACCTCTCTACTGGACACCCTATCTGTATACAATCTAAACAGTCTACAGTACAGCAGTGTACCTCTCTACTGGACACCCTATCTGTATACAATCTAAACAGTCTACAGTACAGCAGTGTACCTCTCTACTGGACACCCTATCTGTATACAATCTAAACAGTCTACAGTACAGCAGTGTACCTCTCTACTGGACACCCTATCTGTATACAATCTAAACAGTCTACAGTACAGCAGTGTACCTCTCTACTGGACACCCTATCTGTATACAATCTAAACAGTCTACAGTACAGCAGTGTACCTCTCTACTGGACACCCTATCTGTATACAATCTAAACAGTCTACAGTACAGCAGTGTACCTCTCTACTGGACACCCTATCTGTATACAATCTAAACAGTCTACAGTACAGCAGTGTACCTCTCTACTGGACACCCTATCTGTATACAATCTAAACAGTCTACAGTACAGCAGTGTACCTCTCTACTGGACACCCTATCTGTATACAATCTAAACAGTCTACAGTACAGCAGTGTACCTCTCTACTGGACACCCTATCTGTATACAATCTAAACAGTCTACAGTACAGCAGTGTACCTCTCTACTGGACACCCTATCTGTATACAATCTAAACAGTCTACAGTACAGCAGTGTACCTCTCTACTGGACACCCTATCTGTATACAATCTAAACAGTCTACAGTACAGCAGTGTACCTCTCTACTGGACACCCTATCTGTATACAATCTAAACAGTCTACAGTACAGCAGTGTACCTCTCTACTGGACACCCTATCTGTATACAATCTAAACAGTCTACAGTACAGCAGTGTACCTCTCTACTGGACACCCTATCTGTATACAATCTAAACAGTCTACAGTACAGCAGTGTACCTCTCTACTGGACACCCTATCTGTATACAATCTAAACAGTCTACAGTACAGCAGTGTACCTCTCTACTGGACACCCTATCTGTATACAATCTAAACAGTCTACAGTACAGCAGTGTACCTCTCTACTGGACACCCTATCTGTATACAATCTAAACAGTCTACAGTACAGCAGTGTACCTCTCTACTGGACACCCTATCTGTATACAATCTAAACAGTCTACAGTACAGCAGTGTACCTCTCTACTGGACACCCTATCTGTATACAATCTAAACAGTCTACAGTACAGCAGTGTACCTCTCTACTGGACACCCTATCTGTACACAATCTAAACAGTCTACAGTACAGCAGTGTACCTCTCTACTGGACACCCTATCTGTACACAATCTAAACAGTCTACAGTACAGCAGTGTATCTCTCTACAGGACACCCTATCTGTACACAATCTAAACAGTCTACAGTACAGCAGTGTATCTCTCTACAGGACACCCTATCTGTATACAATCTTAACAGTCTTCATACAGCAGTGTACCTCTCTACTGGACACCCTATCTGTATACAACCTAAACAGTCTACAGTACAGTAGTGTACCTCTCTACTGGACACCCTATCTGTACACTCAGTGCATACTGTTGGTACATTTATTGTTATATGTATATTCCAATACTCATTTCAACCAAAGTTGAAGAGATGGAGCAAAACAGTTTGAAGATGAGTTTCAAAATGATCAAAGGGCATGTGTTTTATGATAGGGCAGGTACACCAGGCAAACCATCGTTAAGGACCGGTATGTCATGATCAAGGTCAAGTAACACTGCAGTTAAGAGGTGAGTAAGTCGCAATTTACACCAGGTACCTTATGATTAAAGATAAGTAAACCATTGTTCAAGCAAGGTAAACTACAATCAAAGACACGTAAAAAATGAACGTCAGGTACCCCATGAATAAAGAAAACTTAAGTTCAAGCGAGGTAATTAAACAAGCTGCAATTAAGGGCAGGTAAAAATGTTTCAAGGCTATAGGTACCACTTGATTAAAGGTAAGTACATCACAATTAAAGGTATGGTATGCTGCAATCAAGGTCAAGCGTTTAGATCATGATCAAGTGGAAGTCAACTGTAGTTCAAGGGCAGTAACCTAGTGATGGAGGACAGACACAATACAAGGACAGATGTAGCAAAACCAAACACACTTAGATATCAGGTAAATTAGGCAAACTCAGCAGCAGGGACAACAAAATTCAAATGTAGGTACAGAATGTAGACTGAAGTTGAAAGGCAGGGACAGCACAACTCAAGGGCAGGTAGAGCCCAGTGTATCAGTAATAACAGCCATCCCACAGCACACAATCAAGTTTGTACTTTGTGATAACACCCTTGGGTTTATGGCTTAGGTTATAGCTACACGACAATCATACCATGCACCTGCATACAAGATGATGTACTAGCACCAGTTAACAGGCTGACAGCAAGGATGACAAGACAGTCATGAAAAAAGATTGTGAGGGGAAATATTGATACAACATGACAAGTGATGAGGCAGTCAATTGGTGGAACACTCCAGTGTGAAATGAGGCTGGATTGGCACAGTAATATTCAATAGTTCACCTTCTGCTGCACATTGGTGGGACAAATTTCACAGACAAAGGAACCGGAGATAAATTAAATTATCTATCATGTTTCACATCCAATCAACAAGAGAGGGTGGGGGAGGTATATCTGGCACTGGTGTCCTGTCTACATCTAACATATACACCTAAAAACCATCAACAAGATATTACCTCCCTACCTAGAACAACCTGTATAATCTGACAGTCACTAACTCAACACATAATAACCTGTATAATCTGACAGTCACTAGCTCAACACATAATAACCTGTATAATCTGACAGTTGCTTCCTCTACACAGAATAATCTGTACAATCTGACATTTACTACCTCCACACATACTAACCTGTATAATCTGACAGTAACTACCTCTCCATAGAACAACCTGTATAATATGACAGTAACTTTCCCCATAGAACAACCTGTATAATCTGACAGTCACAAGCTCAATACAGAATAACCTGTATAATCTGACAGTCACTTCCTCTACACAGAATAACCTGTATAATCTGACATTTACTACCTCCACACACACTAAACTGTATACTCTGACAGTCACTACCTCCCCATAGAACAACCTGTATAATTCGACAGTCACTACCTCCCCATAGAACAACCTGTATGATCCGACAGTCACTTCCTCTACACAGAATAACCTGTATAATCTGACAGTCACTAGCCCCAACACAGAATAACCTGTATAATCTGACAGTCACTAGCTCAACACAGAACAACCTGTATAATCTGACAGTCATAACCTTGCATAAGACAACCTGTATAATCTGATATTCACTACCTCTACACGGAACAACCTGTATAATCTGACAGTCAATACCTTCACACACAATAACCTGTATAATCTGACAGTCACTACCTCCACACACAATAACCCGTATAATCTGATAGTCACTACCTCTACACAGAACAACCTGTATAATCTGAGTCACCGTCTCCCTACAGAATATTTCAATAACTGTATAATCCGACAGTCACTACCTCCACACACAATAACCTGTATAATCTGACAGTCACTATCTCCCTAGAGAACAACCTGAATAATCTGACAGTCACTATCTCTCTACATAATAACATGTATAATCTGACAGTCACTACCTCTACAAACAACAACCTGTATAATCTGGCAGTCACTACCTCCACAGAATAACCTGTATAATCTGATAGTCACTCCCTCCACACACAATAACCTGTATAATCTGACAGTCACTAACTCTACACACAACAACCTGTATAATCTGACAGCCACTACCTCCACACACAATAACTTGTATAATCTGACTGTCACTACATCTACACAGAACAACCTGTATAATCTGACAGTCACTACCTCTACACAGAACAACCTGTATAATCTGACAATCACTACCTCCATACAGAATAACCTGTATAATCTGACAATCACTAGCCCAACACAGAATTACCTGAATTATCTGACAGTCACTACCTCCCTACAGAATAACCTGTATAATCTAATCTTAACTAACTTCACACAGAATATTCTGTATCATTTGACAGACGACTCTTCTATGTGAAATATAAAAACGCCTGTGGACATTAAGAAACCTATGCAAGCAGCATTACAAAGGATTGCATGAGAACAGAAAAAAATGTCATTTGATCATAGACTTCAAGTATAATAAAACCATGTTTGAAGTTAGCTTTATATACTAAGTGATAAACATGACACATCTTTCATGACAATAATGACGGCATCGAACAGCCCGGGCAGCCAACTGAGGCACATTCTGTGTGTCCAGCTTGGCCAACATTGGAAAGCCAATATCACACCATCAAGTAGCGGGGTCTGAGATAGCGGACACATTATGCTTAGTATTCGTGTTACTGACCAAATATCCCTGACAAACTGCGTTTTTGACAGGTCTAATGATTTGATGCCTTGAGATTTATTGGATAATGTTCCCTTTTTATGACCTATTGCACAAGGTTTACATTGCTGGATTAATACACCGCAACACGTCGACAAACACAACCGCGGGGGATTTAATTACCCGCCATACACTGCCTGAGGAAATTCAATTTTGGACCACTTTCTTAAGATACCATTTTTCTTTAAAATTCCCTTAAGTAGCTAGGAGGGGTTTCCTTCAACAAGTCTTTCTCCAGACTCGGTGATAGTTTCATGACGAGGCTGACGATCATTCGTTTTTCAAAGTTAATTGTTTGCGGAGTTATGACCCTTTAGGGGACACATTTGCTAGTTGTCATTTAGAAACTTGTGAGAAATAGTCACTTTTTACACAACCTTCCTAGATGTTTATCACAAGCTCAATATTACCTCAGATGCTGTCGGAGACGAGACATGATTCGGCTATATCCGCGGTCATGTTAACGCACCAAGTTTTATCTCGGTCTATTTCAACTTTTTCTCCCTTAAATTTATCTTTCACGCTAATAGGATGTAATTCTTACGAACTCAACGATGTCTTTTTGTCCTGTTGTCGTAAACAAGTGGCTTCTATGGCGATATTCCCGTCACAAAGTGTTACAATTCTATCACCATAACATTGTGTTTATACATGTCACGTTTTGTTATATATATGTATACACAGTTAATCAATCAGTAAAGGAGAAATCAACTTGCTTCCTAAACTGAGAATCAATTTAATTTTTAACTCTCAGATTTACAATTTATGTCTGTTGATGCAAAGCTATCGCACATTCAGATGATGTCAAAAGTCAGTGTTGTGTTTGCAACATTAAAATCAACCAATCAGAGAAAGGCAAAATACACACAGCTATTCACTGCAAAACTCTAATTAGAGAAAAACACCATTTTATGTAACATGCATTCTGAACTTGCCTCAAAACACCACCTTCACTTCAACCCATATCTCAAAAACATTTCAAATAAGACACACCAAGGAAGTTCAATGTTATACAAGGATGCAGGACATATTTACCAGGTAACTTATACAAATTAACGAATGAAGGGTCAATCCGAGGAATTTCTTCTTTTATATTTACTGAATAAAACCGTCATACCTGCATGTCCAAGTGTGAGTTACGATCCCGCAGGCGTTCCATCTCAGTTTGTATCTTGCCAAAATTGTCCTGGTTGTCCATTCGCCTACAGGCAGAAATATTGTAATTATAAACTGTACTCATATTTCTGTCTTATAAAAAGGCAGCGAAATAATCACAGCTACTTGGACCAACAAAGTCTTTCTATATCTGTGAAATCTTATTGACCCAAGTCTCCAAGTTTAAAACATAGAACTCTATTTAGGTAAGGGTGAATTTTGTGGATTCAAGTGAAGTAATATTTTGTATATATGGGATCTCTGTAAATCCAAGGGTCAGTTTTTAATGAATTAATTATCTGTTTGGGACTTCACGAATCCAAGGGGTATTTGTGAAACAAAAGTCTGGACCAATAAGATTCTAGTTAATTTTTGGACCTTACTGAAACCAAAACGTCTAGAACATAAACATTACAATAGTGCAGTATTGAGGAAATCTTTGTAAAACCTACGTGTCTGCAGACTGATATAGGCCACTTTGTAAAACCTACGTGTCTGCAGACTGGTATAGGCCACTTTGTAAAACCTACGTGTCTGCAGACTGGTATAGGCCACTTTGTAAAACCTACGTGTCTGCAGACTGGTATAGGCCACTTTGTAAAACCTACGTGTCTGCAGACTGGTATAGGCCACTTTGTAAAACCTACGTGTCTGCAGACTGGTATAGGCCACTTTGTAAAACCTACGTGTCTGCAGACTGGTATAGGCCACTTTGTAAAACCTACGTGTCTGCAGACTGGTATAGGCCACTTTGTAAAACCTACGTGTCTGCAGACTGGTATAGGCCACTTTGTAAAACCTACGTGTCTGCAGACTGGTATAGGCCACTTTGTAAAACCTACGTGTCTGCAGACTGGTATAGGCCACTTTGTAAAACCTACGTGTCTGCAGACTGGTATAGGCCACTTTGTAAAACCTACGTGTCTGCAGACTGGTATAGGCCACTTTGTAAAACCTACGTGTCTGCAGACTGGTATAGGCCACTTTGTAAAACCTACGTGTCTGCAGACTGGTATAGGCCACTTTGTAAAACCTACGTGTCTGCAGACTGGTATAGGCCACTTTGTAAAACCTACGTGTCTGCAGACTGGTATAGGCCACTTTGTAAAACCTACGTGTCTGCAGACTGGTATAGGCCACTTTGTAAAACCTACGTGTCTGCAGACTGGTATAGGCCACTTTGTAAAACCTACGTGTCTGCAGACTGGTATAGGCCACTTTGTAAAACCTACGTGTCTGCAGACTGGTATAGGCCACTTTGTAAAACCTACGTGTCTGCAGACTGGTATAGGCCACTTTGTAAAACCTACGTGTCTGCAGACTGGTATAGGCCACTTTGTAAAACCTACGTGTCTGCAGACTGGTATAGGTCACTTTGTAAAACCTACGTGTCTGCAGACTGGTATAGGCCACTTTGTAAAACCTACGTGTCTGCAGTCTGGTATAGGCCACTTTGTAAAACCTACGTGTCTGCAGACTGGTATAGGCCACTTTCCAGAACAACATGGTCTTTTTTATTCAGGGTATTGTGGTCCGACTATCAAGATATTTAGGAGATATTGGAGCAAACTTTATATTGTGACTTCAAAAACACAAGCATATTATTTTATGTATGTAATTTGAGGGAAAATAATGGAAACATTATACATTGTACAACAAAGAGATTTGCAAAGGTAATTCCATAGTGTGTAATAGACAAACTTAACTGAACAACCCAAATAATACATAAAGTGTGAGGATGCTGTGTAAACCTGTTACCATGGTGACACTTCCTGACTCTGTTACCATGGTGACACTTCCTGAATCTGTTACACATGTACCTACATGTCTGTGGGACTTTCTTTAAACACAAACATGTACCATGAGATATCTACAGACAGGAAGAGGAAGTGGACAGCATCACAAGGAAGTAGTTCTTCAAATGTGGAGGATCATAAGGAAAGTAATTGACAAGTAACTCAAAACATATTGGTGCCTAACTCCTTAACATATCTTCTATCCGGCTCATCAACACAACAATGGGATGAAAATCTCACAATTTACATCACAATAGCCCAATTTGTAGCTTAAATCAACAAAACATTTACAGATGTTTGATGAAAATTAACAGATTGGACATTTATTACCTCACAGGGAATATAACATGCAAAGAAATATGGGCTTAGAAATTTACCAGAAAACCCGACAGAGAGTTTCGGGATGAAGACAAGGGAAGACTGATATTAGGGATGGGATAGACTTCAAAAACACTTTTCCTGTCTGAGAAATAATAACACCGGGGTAATTTCTCTTGTCGTTTTCATCTTTCAATAAACAAGCATGAATCCAATTAATGACGATCTCACAGATTTTTTTTTCATCAGTGTAAAATTATTACTTTTTATTTAACACATGCAACTGCGCCAATTATCCTTGTTTCAATTAAAACTAGCATGTCTCTACAAATTTCAGTGAGGATCCAGATACATCACATACCGTACAGCAATTTCGCTGAGTTCCTTGGTTCGGGCCGCCACAAGTGTTTGCAATTCCTCGATCTTCTCATCTTTCATCTGTAGTATCTCCAGCACCTTACGGTCCTTAGTCTCCGACTTTTCTTTTTCTCTACAAAGTTAACGAAAAAAAATTGTTGAATCTGTTTCAAATGTGTTTAATGACATAGGCAATCCTCCTTATGTCTCTCACAAGGAAGTGTTTCATTATTCAAGCCAGAATTTGTATCCTTAATTCGAATACATAAAGAATGTCAGGTTCACTTAATTAATGTGTCGGTGTGTAATAGGCAGCAAAGAAAACTCAATGAAAGTGGAATTATAAATATAATCCCTGATTTGTTTCAGAATGTCAATCTAGACTTTCAAAGATTCATCCTCCAACATGTGTATCTCATTAAATGATAGCAAGCACCTATCAACTTTCATAAGTCCCATTCATAAAATATGTGTGTACTCCGAAAGTATTTGAAACACTGCAAGAAAGTTTAACAATCTCATCAATATTGGACTATCCTAATCTTAACTTTTAATAACCCATCAACAGTACTCATAACTTACAAACTGTCAACAGTACTCATAACTTACAAACTGTCAACAGTACACACAACTTACAAACTGTCAACAGTACTCACAACTTACAAACTGTCAACAGTACTCATAACTCATAGACAAACAAGTACCCTAGTGATCTAGACACACAAGTACCCACACAGTGATCTAGACACACAAGTACCCACACAGTGATCTAGACACACATGTACCCACACAGTGATCTAGACACACAAGTTCCCACAGTGATCTAGACACACATATACCCACAGTGATCTAGACACACAAATACCAACAGAGATCTAAACACACAAGTACCCATAGTGAAATAGACACACTAGTACCCATAGTGATCTAGACACATAAGAACCCTTAGTGATCTAGACACACAAGTACCCACATTGATCTAGACTCACAAGTACCAACAGAGATCTAGACACCCAAGTACCTATAGTGATCTAGACACACTAGTACCCATAGTGATCTAGACACACAAGAACCCTTAGTGATCTAGACACACAAGTACCCACAGTGATTTAGACACGCAAGTTCCCATAGTGATCTAGACACACAAGTACCCCTAGTGATCTAGACACACAAGTACCCACAGTGATTTAGACACGCAAGTTCCCATAGTGATCTAGACACACAAGGCCCCCTAGTGATCTAGACACACAAGTACCCACAGTGATTTAGACACGCAAGTTCCCATAGTGATCTAGACACACAAGGCCCCCTAGTGATCTAGACACACAAGTACCCACATTGATCTAGACACACATATACCCACAGTGATCTAGACACAAAAATACCAACAGAGATCTAAACACACAAGTACCCATAGTGATCTAGACACACAAGTACCCACACAGTGATCTAGACACACAGGTACCTATAGTGATCTAGACACACAAGTACCCACATTGATCTAGACTCAAAAGTACCAACAGAAATCTAGACACACAAGTACCCACAGTGATCTAGACACACAAGTACCAACAGAGATCTAGACACATATACCCATAGTGAACTAGACACACAGGTACCCACACAGATCTAGACACGCAAGTTCCCATAGTGATCTAGACACACAAGTACTCACACAGTGATCTAGACACACAAGTACCCATAGTGAACTAGACACACAAGTTCCAACAGTGATCTAGACACACACACAAGTACCCACAGTGATCTAGACACACAAGTTCCCACAGTGATCTAGACACACAAGTACCCACAGTGATCTAGACACACAAGTTCCCACAGTGATCTAGACACACAAGTACCCACAGTGATCTAGACACACAAGTTCCCACAGTGATCTAGACACACAAGTACCCACAGAGATCTAGACACACAAGTTCCCACAGTGATCTAGACACACAAGTACCCACAGAGATCTAGACACACAAGTTTCCACAGTGATCAAGACACACAAGTACCCCTAGTGATCAAGACACACAAGTACCCACACAGTGATCTAGACACACAAGTACCAACAGAGATCTAGTCACATGAGTACCCATAGTGAACTAGACACACAAGTTCCAACAGTGATCTAGACACACAAGTACAAACAGAGATCTAGACACACAAGTACCTATAGTAATCTAGACACACTAGTACCCAGTGATCTAGACACACAAGTTCCCATAGTGATCTAGACACACAAGTCCCCCTAGTGATCTAGACACACAAGTACCCACAGTGATCAAGACACACAAGTTTCCACAGTGATCAAGACACACAAGTACCCACACAGTGATCTAGACACACAAGTACCAACAGAGATCTAGACACACAAGTACCCACACAGTGATCTAGACACACAAGTAACCACAGTGATCTAGACACACAAGTACTAACAGAGATCTAGACACACTAGTACCCATAGTGATCTAGACACGCAAATTCCCATAGTGATCTAGACACACAGGTACCAACAGAGATCTAGACACACAAGTACCGACACAGTGATATAGATCTAGACACACAGGTACCAACAGAGATCTAGACACACAAGTACCTATAGTAATCTAGACACACTAGTACCCAGTGATCTAGACACGCAAGTTCCCATAGTGATCTAGACACACAAGTACTCACACAGTGATCTAGACACACAAGTACCAACAGAGATCTAGACACATGAAAACCCATAATGAACTAGACACACAAGTTCCCACAGTGATCTAGACACACACACAAGTACCCACAGTGATCTAGACACACAAGTTCCCACAGTGATCTAGACACACAAGTACCCACAGTGATCTAGACACACAAGTATCCACAGTGATCTAGACACACATATACCCACAGTGATCTAGACACACAAGTACCAACAGAGATCTAGACACACAAGTACCCATAGTGATCTAGACACACAAGTACCCATAGTGAACTAGACACACTAGTACCCATAGTGATCTAGACACACATATACCAACAGTGATCTAGACACACAAGTACCCACACAGTGATATAGATCTAGACACACAAGTACCAACAGAGATCTAGACACACAAGTACCTATAGTAATCTAGACACACTAGTACCCACAGTGATCTAGACACGCAAGTTCCCATAGTGATCTAGACACACAAGTACTCACACAGTGATCTAGACACACAAGTACTAACAGAGATCTAGACACATGAGTACCCATAGTGAACTAGACACACAAGTTCCCACAGTGATCTAGACACACACACAAGTACCAACAGTGATCTAGACACACAAGTTCCCACAGTGATCTAGACACACAAGTACCCACAGTGATCTAGACACACAAGTTCCCACAGTGATCTAGACACACAAGTACCCACATTGATCTAGATACACAAGTACCCACAGTGATCTAGACACACAAGTACCAACAGTGATCTAGACACACAGTTACACATAGTGATCTAGACACACATATACCAACAGTGATCTAGACACACAGGTACCCATAGTGATCTAGACACCCAAGTACCCATATAGATCTAGATACACAAGTACCCCCAGTGATCTAGACACACAAGTACCCTCAGTGATCTAGACACACAAGTACCCACACAGTGATCTAGACACACAGGTACCCATAGTGATATAGACACACAAGTACCCATAGTGAACTAGACACACAAGTACCAACAGTGATCTAGACACACAAGTGCTGATAGTCCCCATTTTTAATCTTACAGATAAAAACATTTTTTAACAATATAACTGATTATAATGGGATTGTTTTGAAACTCATTGATTTTTTATATTAATAATCTTATTAGACTAGGGTAAAGTATGATTCTGGCCTAGCGACTGGTCAACTGTTGTGTCTCTGTGTAAGAGAATATCTGACAGGGAATGTAAGGGGAAGTATGATAACAAACATAAAACATAAATACATTTGGCATGTGAAAAGGCAGTGCAACTGTTCCAAATCACTTTGCTGTCTGGCAAGTTCTGCCAGAGAGGTTGTGTGTGAACCGGACTTCATCATCAATTAGAGGGTATAACTAAGGGACACAGAGTTTAGCTGGACACATCACACAGGGTATATACAGTGACAATCTTTGTAGACAAATTAATGGTAAGACTTCACAAGTCCCTTCATCCCAATAGCCTGCAAAACCTCACAACTCAACTTAGGTCCAATTACCGTACTCTTAATGTACAACACAATACTAACGACCGTGTCATCTCTTCTCTTCAAAACGCACAATCACATGTAAATGGCTAATGTTATGAAGCACAGACCTAATTCAATCAACATTCTCCTAATTTCATAAAATTGTTTAACAATGTCATGAAATATCGTAAAAAGCCGTACATAAAAAAAACATATTAGCTTTATATACTTAATAGTCTTTGGCCAAGAGAAGTGAAACTTGTTTTTATTTATTGTTCAATAATTAATGTTGATAGAGATAGAAAGGTTGAATTGGACTGGTGTGATAGTGTACATCAAATGTTGCCTTATTCCCTGGCTAGTCGTTGCTTCTTGATTACCACACAAACAAGCGGTCTGCTGGCTTCTACGTCCTGTGTAGGTTTGGCCAATTAGCTATGAAAAATGCAAACCTCCCCTGCAAGGCCCCTAGATAATTGATACGGAATCAACATTATCACAAAGACATTGGTGTGGAGCAAGGGAAGACAGAGGTCACAAAAAGACAATTGTTGCGGTAACTGGGAACATTATGTCTCTCACGTCATGCAGTCATTCTACTGGGGTGTGTATCAGTATTTTCTGACCATGCTCCTTTGCATATTCAATTAAAATGTCAGATTTATCACACTGTTACACATGAGGTTACTGAAAGTGGTGAGCGTAAACCATTATACAAATGGAATGATGATTTTAAGGATTGTTTTTTAAATTTGTTGTCTGACAATCAGGAGAACCTATGTGTTGCTGTAACCATCCCTGATGCTGTTAGTCAGTCTGATATTAACACTAGTGTGAGTAGTTTTACTGAAATACTGATGAAATCTATGGAACCTTTCCTTGTAAAATTAACTAAATATTGTGATGCCAATCAAGATAACCATAATTATACATGCCGAGATGGGTTAATCAATTTTAATACTGATAAACCATGGTTTGATATGGAATTGAAAACTTTGTACAACTTGTACAAATCAGCTCTGTATAACTTCAATAAGGAAAAAAATGTATTTAATCATGCTCTGCTTGTGGAGAAGAAAAGGAACTATAAATTAAAAGAATCTATGAAAAAAAGAATGTACTTAAAGTGTGAAGGCGACATGCTTGAATACATGAGATTTAACAATCCTAAGGAATTTTACAGAAAATTCACTGCAACCAAGTCCAAGAAACCAGATATTGAATTGAAAGTTTTATTTGAGCACTTCAAAAATTTGGCCAGGAACGATAACTCTGATCAAGAACCTGATCAATCTCACAATCATTCAGATGAAGTACCATTATATGAAGAATTGGACCAAGTAATTACTATTGATGAAATTTGCAAAGCAATCAGTAATTTAAAGAAGGGAAAATCCCATGGTATAGATTGCATCTTAAATGAAAGTTTATTGGTAGGGAGGGATATTTTATTACCTATTTTGTGTAAACTTTTTAACAATATATTGGACTCTGGTCTCTATCCTGCTGATTGGGCAGTTGCTGTAATTACACCGGTACATAAAAAGGGTGACCTAACTGACCCTAACAATTTTAGAGGTATAAGTATAGTAAGTTGTTTAGGAAAATTATTCACTTCTGTTTTAAACAATAGACTTTTAAAATGGTCAGAAACATATGATGTAATAACTGATGCTCAATTTGGGTTTAGACCTGGTCTTAGTACAGTAGATGCTATATTTTGTTTACATTCTATTATATCCAAATCATTTATTAATAAGAAAAGATTGTATTGTTGCTTTGTCGATTTTCGTAAAGCATTTGATATGGTAAATAGAATAAATTTATGGAATAAGCTATCAAAACTTGGTATAAGAGGAAAGCTATTACAAGTTGTAAGGTCTATGTACTCTCATGTTAAATCTTGTGTTAAATTAGATGGAAAGTTGTCAGATTTTTTTCTTAACAGGGTTGGATTATTACAGGGTGAAATTCTGTCACCGATATTTTTTTCTATGTATATAAATGATTTTGAATCATATTTTATACAAAATTGCAAGGGTAGTTATGAGTTTGAGGAACTCAGTTTATATCTGATGCTATATGCTGATGATCTGGTATTATTCTCCGAGACTGTAGAAGGTCTCCAAGATATGCTTGATAATTTAGAAAAATATTGTACTGAATGGAATTTAACTGTAAATGCTGAAAAGACAAAAATTGTAGTTTTTAGAAAAGGTGGAAGATTGCATAATGAGGAAAAATGGTATTACAAAGGAAGTAAGGTTGAATGTGTGGATCAATTTCCTTACCTAGGTGTTATTTTAAATTACAACAATAAATTCACATCTATACAAAAACAATTAGCTAGCCAAGGACGAAAAGCTATGTTTGCATTATTTGCAAAGTGTTCATCATTAAACTTAAATGTAAAAACTATGCTCCATCTTTTCGATACATATGTAAGCAGTATCCTTTTCTATGCAAGTGAAATTTGGTGTATGCACAAAGCTCCAGAGATAGAACATGTACATTTACATTTTTGTAAGAAACTACTAAAAGTGAAGAAATCGGCCAATAACAACATGGTATATCTTGAATTGGGACGGTTACCTCTAGTTTGTATGAGAAAAATTAGAATGATAAAATATTGGTTTAAATTATTAAAATCTGAAAATTGTATTATATCAACTTCCTATAGGTTTTTATTACAATGTTGTAGTAGAAATGATTTCAACTGGGCTATAGCAGTAAGAGATGAATTAAACAATCTAGGTCTTAGTGATGTTTGGTTAAATCCATGCATCTCTCAGCAAAATCTGTTATTACCATTGATAAAACAAAGAATTTTTGATCAAGGCATACAATCCCTAAGGGCCACAGTGGAAAACTCTCCAAAATGTTTATTGTATAAACATATAATAGATTTTGGAGAAACATTACAATTTTACCTCACAAAATATATACCAAAGAAATATCGCATTTGTTTAACTCGAATACGTACATCTACCCATTCTTTAGCTATAGAAGTTGGAAGGTATAATAATATACCTAGAGAACGTAGATATTGTAAACAGTGTAACTCCCCCTCTGAATTAGAGGACGAATTTCATTTTTTATTGGTCTGTTCTAAATTCCAAAATCTCAGATCTCGTTTTATCAAAAGCTATTATTGGAAAAAACCATCTGTGTTTAAAGTCGTCCAGTTATTGAGTGTCCATAATATTAAAGAATTGTGTATACTAGGAAAATTCATATATGAGGCAAACAAATTAAGGGTATTATAATGGAATATGATTGTTTTCATCCTCTGTACATTGTCCATGATTTGTTTAAAAAATGTTTTGTATACTGATGGGCCAATGGCCCAAAGTTTGAATAAAACTTGAAACTTGAACATCTGCAGTACAACAGCAGGCTTCCAAACGGCTGATCATCTGGACATGTACAATAAGTAAAAGGTACCATAGGCCTGTTGTCAAGTAAAAGGTACCATGGGCCTGTTGTCAAGTAAGAGGTACCATGGGCCTGTTATCAAGTAAGAAGTACCATAGGCCTGTTGTCAAGTAAAAGGTACCATAGGCCTGTTGTCAAGTAAGAGGTACCATGGGCCTGTTGTCAAGTAAGAGGTACCATGGGCCTGTATTGAAGTAAGAGGTACCATGGGCCTGTATTAAAGTAAGAAGTGCCAAGGACCTGTATTGAAGTAAGAGGTACCATGGGCCTGTGTTAAAGTAAGAAGTACCAAGGACCTGTATTGAAGGAAGAGGTACCATGGGCCTGTATTAAAGAAAGAAGTACCATGGGCCTGTATTGAAGTAAGATGTACCATGGGCCTGTATTAAAGTAAGAAGTACCAAGGACCTGTATTGAAGTAAGAGGTACCATGGGCCGTATTAAAGTAAGTGGTACCATATTAGGCCCGTATTGAAGTAAGAGGTACCATGGGCCTGTATTGAAGTAAGAGGTACCATGGGCCTGTATTAAAGTAGGATGTACCATGGGCCTGTATTGTAGTAAGAGGTACCATGGACCTGTATTGTAGTAAGAGGTAACATGGGCCTGTATTGTAGTAAGAGATACCTTGGGACTGTATTGCAGAAAGAGGTACCATAGACCTGTAGTCAAGTAAGAGGAAACATTGCCTTGTATTGAAGTAAGAAGTACCACAGCGTAGGACACAGCCGGTCGCCTGGTCGCCAAAGGCGACCAAAACCTTGATTGGCCGACTAGAAATTGTCAAAAAATGGATAGTTACTGGCCCAAAAATAAATCATTGGGCGAGTACATTATTATTTTCAAAATGGTAGTTTACTCCCATAAATTAACCACCCCAACTTCGGAACACCCATTTTCGGAAATTCTGTAGTCTGGGTCACGCCGTTAAAACGTGCAAGTGCATCAGAATTGACACAGAGAGTCAACATGGCGGATACAAACAAGGGCTGGGGATTTAAGTAAGTTAACTTATGTATTTTTATAAGTCGTAAGTTTTCTTCGCTGTAAGCTACTATTTTATGTTGTTTGGTCTGCCATATCACCAGTACTGGTTGCCGACCAATTGTCGCCAAGTACCAATTCTTGCCAAAGCACGTGTATTGTGCGATGCCACACAAATTATCGTATTTTTTTCACACACAATCCAAAGAAGCTGTATTTTTAACCATATAGGCAAAATTTTAAGACCTAGCTGTCCTGTACGCTGGAGATATCATCAGGTAATGAACCCTAAGTTGCCCCAAAATCGCCAGCTGATCGTCAGGGGGGTCACGTGACTATTTTTATCTAAATATAACAAAGTCGTCTGCAGTTGTAAATTCCTATTAGGTGAATTCAGTGACAATGAAGTAGGGTTATGTGTCGGGAGGGTTTGATTGAAAAATAAAGAACATCTATTTATTTATTGCTGTATTGGCATTTTTTATTGCTCAACACTGAAAAAAATCTACCAATATTCATTTTGGGCCTGTGCAATGATTTTTGTACTCGCCCTCAAAAAAAAAAGGGCCAGTCGAACCTACACTGGTACCATGGGCCTGTATTGAAGTAAGATGTACCATGGACCAGTATAGAAGTAAGAGGCATCATAGGCCTGTATTGTAGTTATAGGTAACATGGGCCTGTAGTCAAGTAAAATATGCAATAGGCCTGTATAGAAGTAAGAGGTACCATAGGTATGTATTGAACTAGAACTGTAAGCAAAACTAATATCCCCGATCTTATATAAACCAGAACTGTAAGCTAAAGGCTTTACTTAGGTAAAGCAATGTAGTCTCCGACCAGTAATGATTTCTTTATTGGCTGAGCTGTACACTTATTTTTTAAAGTATTTAGGTCACTCACATGCTTCCTGCACTTCCTCTCAATGCCAAAACATACCTGCAAACCAAATCTTGTTAGCCCAGATGAACGAGTTTTGCTGATATCCTTCTAGTAGTTAAGGAAGAGATATCAGGACAA
This sequence comes from Mizuhopecten yessoensis, assembly GCF_002113885.1. Lineage (NCBI taxonomy): Eukaryota > Metazoa > Mollusca > Bivalvia > Pectinida > Pectinidae > Mizuhopecten > Mizuhopecten yessoensis. Next base: position 314,317 of record NW_018403629.1, on the reverse strand, counting down.
AGATTTTTAACAAAGGGCCATAACTCCTTGAAAAGGGTCGAAATGAAAAAACAAATACCCTGATGTAGGAGGTAATAACCATATCTGTAAACTTTCATTGAAATTGGCCAAGTAATTTAAGAGGCAGACAAAGTTTTTTCAACAAAGGGCCATACCTCCTTTTAAAAGGGTTGGAATGAAAAAGTACTACTTGGATGCACAACATCAAGGGACTGTTGCCATATCTGTCAACTGTCTTTAAAAATGGCTAAGTAGATTAGGAGAAGTTGTCAGGACAAGGACCTTTCAACAAAGGGCCATAACTCCATAAAAAAGGGCTGGGCAATGAAATCCACCTGTTAGTTAAGGAGGAGTTGCGCGGACAAGTATTTCGCACAAAGGGGCATAACTCCATCAAAAGGGTCAAAATCCCAAATTAAAATGCCAGTGCACAACTACATAAGATACCGATCATTCATGCACAGTTTCAAAGAAATCCACCTGTTAGTTAAGGAGAAGTTGCACAGACAAGTATTTCGCACAAAGGGACATAACTCCATCAAAAAAATGCTGGTGCACAACTGCATAAGATACCGATCATTCATGCAAAGTTTCAATGAAATCCACTTGTAAGTTGAGGAGAAGTTCCCCCGGACAAGTTACTGCAGACAACATCCAGACATCCAGACAGGTTGATTCCAGTATATATCCACTTTGTTGCGTGGGTATAATTAGGAGGTACCATGGGCCTGTGTTGAAGTTAGAGGTACCATTGACCTGCATAAAAGTAGGAGTTACAATGGGCCTGTATAGAAGTAAGAGGTACCATATAAGGCCTGTATTAAAGTAGGAGGTACCATGGGCCTGTATTGAAGTAATTGGTACAATGGGCCTGTATAGAAGTAAGAGGTACCATAGTAGGCCTGTATTAAAGTAGGAGGTACCATGGGCCTGTATTGAAGTAAGAGGTACAATGGGTCTGTATTGCTCTGTCTTAAAGTGTGTATTATTAATTTGCACTATTCATAGTAAGTGTGCAAGTTTAATTTATTATATCTTTTAAATACTTGCACCATACATGCTAAACATAAATTTCTTAATTTCATCTATATATAATTTTAACAGAAATTATACAATAAGCTATGTGGGAGGGGCCTTGGGCCCTGTTTATGTTTTACTTCATTAGATACTGATTCTGCATTTCAGACAAGTAAATTAGGGAGCATTTGTTTAACCTATCTCTTTTATACTTCAAGCTTTACACAGCATGCTTCATACATCTGACTCAGTGTCATAATTGTCCCCAAAGTTCAGAAAAAACTCAAAGTTAGGAGGGTTATTTTGACTAGTAAAATTAAATGTTCTCTTATAGACATATATATAGAACTGTATTGATCCCCTGATCATTAATTCAGCAGTAAAACAGGACAGCATGATGTAAAACTGACTCCAACAGCCTGGGACTGCTATAAGTGTCGGCGTGTACTGCTTATTTGTGAAAAAGAAAATTAATAAGTAAACAAACTTTATTGAGCTAAGTTTTTATCAGAATTTCTAAAATGTGGTTAAAATAACAACATATCTCCAACAAGCTAACATATCAATACAGCCATCACGATAGCATTTGTTCTCATACAGAACTAAGCAGTATTGTTCAAATTAATAATCGACAAGCCAGCATAAATAAACACTACCTTCAAAAGTATTTCTCATTCTTTACCAGTGCCTCTGTTTATCCTGTTTATTGTATATGTAGTCTATTGTGTGTTATATACAGTTAACTGATGAAATTAACTGATTATATTTATATGACCCAATTACAGAATGTTTACATCACTTTGACGTGGATTTATAGCAGCAAAGATAAGCTGTTCCCAACATTAAATGTTATTTTAATAGATACCATTAAGGTATGTATACTCACCTTGAGATTTACTATGGTCCCGTTATACACACATTAAAACATCAGCAGTTATCATTACAAATGTATGTTTATCATAACATGGAACAAACATATACAACATTAAATCACCTCTCTAACAGTTGCTGTAATATCTAGAACGATGGTCCCCTGTACCGTGACTATGTACCTATAGAAGCTTCCCATACACACCTTACTACCTCAATCATTAACGTGAGACTGACCTTTGACAGACCAGTGACACTGTCTTTGTCACCTCTCTAACAGTTGCTGTAATATCTAGAACGATGGTCCCCTGTACCGTGACCATGTACCTAGAGAAGCTTCCCACACACACCTTACTACCTCAATCATTAACGTGAGACTGACCTTTGACAAACTAGTGACACTGTCTTTATCACCTCTCTAACAGTTGCTGTAATATCTAGAACGATGGTCCCCTGTACCGTGACCATGTACCTAGAGAAGCTTCCCACACACACCTTACTACCTCAATCATTAACGTGAGACTGACCTTTGACAGACCAGTGACACTGTCTTTGTCACCTCTCTAACAGTTGCTGTAATATCTAGAACGATGGTCCCCTGTACCGTGACCATGTACCTATAGAAGCTTCCCACACACACCTTACTACCTCAATCATTAACGTGAGACTGACCTTTGACAGACCAGTGACACTGTCTTTGTCACCTCTCTAACAGTTGCTGTAATATCTAGAACGATGGTCCCCTGTACCGTGACCATGTACCTATAGAAGCTTCCCACACACACCTTACTACCTCAATCATTAACGTGAGACTGACCTTTGACAGACCAGTGACACTGTCTTTGTCACCTCTCTAACAGTTGCTGTAATATCTAGAACGATGGTCCCCTGTACCGTGACCATGTACCTATAGAAGCTTCCCACACACACCTTACTACCTCAATCATTAACGTGAGACTGACCTTTGACAGACCAGTGACACTGTCTTTGTCACCTCTCTAACAGTTGCTGTAATATCTAGAACGATGGTCCCCTGTACCGTGACCATGTACCTATAGAAGCTTCCCACACACACCTTACTACCTCAATCATTAACGTGAGACTGACCTTTGACAGACCAGTGACACTGTCTTTGTCACCTCTCTAACAGTTGCTGTAATATCTAGAACGATGGTCCCCTGTACCGTGACCATGTACCTATAGAAGCTTCCCACACACACCTTACTACCTCAATCATTAACGTGAGACTGACCTTTGACAGACCAGTGACACTGTCTTTGTCACCTCTCTAACAGTTGCTGTAATATCTAGAACGATGGTCCCCTGTACCGTGACCATGTACCTATAGAAGCTTCCCACACACACCTTACTACCTCAATCATTAACGTGAGACTGACCTTTGACAGACCAGTGACACTGTCTTTGTCACCTCTCTAACAGTTGCTGTAATATCTAGAACGATGGTCCCCTGTACCGTGACCATGTACCTATAGAAGCTTCCCACACACACCTTACTACCTCAATCATTAACGTGAGACTGACCTTTGACAGACCAGTGACACTGTCTTTGTCACCTCTCTAACAGTTGCTGTAATATCTAGAACGATGGTCCCCTGTACCGTGACCATGTACCTATAGAAGCTTCCCACACACACCTTACTACCTCAATCATTAACGTGAGACTGACCTTTGACAGACCAGTGACACTGTCTTTGTCACCTCTCTAACAGTTGCTGTAATATCTAGAACGATGGTCCCCTGTACCGTGACCATGTACCTATAGAAGCTTCCCACACACACCTTACTACCTCAATCATTAACGTGAGACTGACCTTTGACAGACCAGTGACACTGTCTTTGTCACCTCTCTAACAGTTGCTGTAATATCTAGAACGATGGTCCCCTGTACCGTGACCATGTACCTATAGAAGCTTCCCACACACACCTTACTACCTCAATCATTAACGTGAGACTGACCTTTGACAGACCAGTGACACTGTCTTTGTCACCTCTCTAACAGTTGCTGTAATATCTAGAACGATGGTCCCCTGTACCGTGACCATGTACCTATAGAAGCTTCCCACACACACCTTACTACCTCAATCATTAACGTGAGACTGACCTTTGACAGACCAGTGACACTGTCTTTGTCACCTCTCTAACAGTTGCTGTAATATCTAGAACGATGGTCCCCTGTACCGTGACCATGTACCTATAGAAGCTTCCCACACACACCTTACTACCTCAATCATTAACGTGAGACTGACCTTTGACAGACCAGTGACACTGTCTTTGTCACCTCTCTAACAGTTGCTGTAATATCTAGAACGATGGTCCCCTGTACCATGACCATGTACCTATAGAAGCTTCCCACACACACCTTACTACCTCAATCATTAACGTGAGACTGACCTTTGACAGACCAGTGACACTGTCTTTGTCACATCTGGGTTGGCCACTTGTAACTTCTTCCACAGCGACCAAACAAAATCTTTGTCCGCCTTTTGAAAAAAAAAGAGATATAAATCTATAAAATGCCTAAAACTTGTTTCAAAATTAAATGTTATTCATTGAACTGTGTTGGTATGGCGTTTACAGTCTTCATAAATGATTCAGTTTTGCAGGCCAACCTCATAATGTGCTGGTGTGCATTAGGATGTTTGCCTGCAAAGCTGTGTCATTCATACATACTGTAAGTGACATACCATCACAGTTCAATATAATTCTACTTAATAAAATTAAGCGTTTTTAATTCAAATTAGTGTATGTTTCGTGTATGCTTGTTTAATGAATAGAACAGCAATCTACCAGAGACGGTCAGTGACAGCTAACAGTGGGCCTTGGCATTTACAGTCTTATGAATGCCATCCAAACTTAATAGGTTTAAAAGTGTTAATTTAAATCTATAATTATTATATAACACAAATTAAAACATAATTGTGTCCAGTTTTTCTTACTATAATGTTCTTCCGTTGACAAACTTTTATAATTGTCAAATGAAAGCAATGAATTAATGTTACAAGCAAGGAACGAGATCAGGAAATCAGTTTGTTATTACATTCAGTTTCATTTCTGTGTTGTTGCTAAATGATTGGCAATCTTCTCAAGCAATCTACAAAAGTTGCAAATCCATTTGTGACTTATTCTGAGTACATTCTAGAATTTGTTGAAAGTACAATGTTTCTAACGGTCAAACTATTTAACATCCCCATATTGTACAAAGCAAAGATATTACTGATATTTCTACCAATAATGAACATCAATGTTATAAACATTACACCATGATAGATTTATGTCATATTGGTAGTACATACCTGACATTGTCTCAGCTCATCACATAACTGTTGATTGATGTCCTGTAGCTGGACAATCTCTTCTTCTGCAAAAGTTATCAAAAACAAATGTTTAATTTCACAGATATATTCAACCATTCTGTTACATGTGTCACATATCCAAAAGTCCCATACCAAAAAGAACTTGTAAATATGGTTTTATGATGAAATGGACTTGATTAATTAATGATTTTGAAAGGTACAAGAATTCAGTAACACCAGAATAATACTGACGAACAATAATAAGAAAATTAAATTGTTTTAAAGGGAGATAATAATAATAAAAGGGAGATAATAATACAATCAAAGGTGCCATGTGCAAGGAATAATATAACTTTTAGTCTTATATTGACACATGTTGATTCATTATTAACACACCTTAGTAACAGATCAATTAAATTACATTAGGGCCAGAATAAAAAGATATAATGCCATCAAATTTTTTTCCAGATCAAATATTTTCAAATTTTCATGAACAAGATTTTACTGTATTGAGTTTATAATCACACTTTGAAATAAATCATCTTTTTTTTTTATATCAAATACTTTGAAAAAGAATTCTAAATTTAAACTTAGTACAAGGGTATGCGGTACCATTTACATATAACAACACACCACTCCAAAAATGTGAAACCAACAAAGTTTAACATGTTACATGCCCCCCCCCCCCAGTATTCACCTTTTGACATGGAATTGGTCATGGTTGATGGTTTAAGTTTCCCTTCCTCCAGAAATGTTTTTTTTCTTTTAACGCTACATCTTCAACTTTATAAATTATACCATGCTAAACCTGAAACAAAAAAATAACAAATTATTATCAAATGACATTACACAGTATACTGAATGACAATATTCAGTAAAACCATTCATAGGTCTAAGGACATACTATTTTCAGTATTTTACAGTAAACGTGTCCATGTGGTTCCTATGCAGGAAAGTATACTAAACTAAAACTGCTATTTTGCATTTCACTAAAATGATCATCCCAAAGAATTTAGAAATGGCACATAACCCCAATAGAATTAAAAGAAACAGATTTTTTTTTTTTTTACTTTAATTTTACAAAGTCATCCAAACATGTAGCATGTAGCCCTATCACTGATACAAACCTTTTCTTGTATAATGTAAATTTTCTTTAATCATACATTTATGACTATGACTAAATATGGCATTTAATTAGTGAATTATTTGGTAAATTTCCTTGTTTACTTATTTATTTATGAAGCTGAATATTTTTCTCAGTTAATATTTGAACAAGCTATTTCTGTGAATATGTTAAAAAAAAAAATTAAAAAATTAAGATACAGTTGAAGAATAAATGGGGAATAATATTGCAAAGAGAGGTAGCTTTCCACTTTTTTCAGAATTTCTGTTTTTAAAACTTCAACAAAATAATCCTAAAATGGGATAAATCAGTTAAATGATTGATTGATTGATTGATTGGTTGGTGGGTGGGTATATCCTTTGTGTGGTTAAAAACTACAATTTTAGCTGGCTGCTTGCTGAACAAACATGTGTGATTTTAGTTATAAAATAAATAATGAAAAATCATCAGATATTGTTACAACAAAGCAATTTTTGAAATGTTCATAAATATTATCTCCAGATAATATGTATATCAGTGATATAGTAAAATGAAAAATGTGCTAATGCAACTGGCCAAACCTCATTTTAAACTTGTGTCATTTCAATTAACTTGGACTAATAATTACTTTGAATATTTGTATTTTAATAATTTAGTTAAAAAAAAACAAAAAACTTATCTGTTAAATTTATCCTTTAAACTGTTAAATTTGTCCTTTTGTCCTTTAAAATATGAAATAGACTGTAATACATAATTACATACAGAGATGCAGAATTAGAACAGTCTTTCCATTTGGTGTCTGGCCCTAATTAGCCACACTGTCCCAGCCTTCCTGGTAACTTTAGCACAGGTAACCTTGGGACAAGGGGAGACCGACAGGTTTTACCTGGTAACTACAGGTAGACTGGACCTCATTTACTATTACACACTGTTTAACACCTGTGTTATTTGTGAGGTGTAAACCCCAATTAGTGTTGTATAGGTAGGTAGATACAGAGCCCAGGAAAACAACAGGTTAGACCATGCTTGACCTCGGACTACACTGTTATATGGTGGCTGGAGTTATTTTGAAGTAAACAGTCAATCAGTGTCCCTCATTCTGAAGCCATCGCCAAAGGGGTCTGGACCTACCACTGTACAGATATTTGTTTGAAACTAGTTTTAATTTCAAAACATGCTTTGTAATTTTGTTTTAAATGCTGTACTGCAGATATATATAATTTCATTTGAGGTTAAAACACCATTATGTTGTCCTTTTTAAGCTTCTTATTTAGCACTCATCTACAAAAGCATTGGATGATACCTGCGAAGGTAATACAAAGCAGGGACAGTATATACGTCCTTGTACAAAGATAGTAAAAGAATTCAATAGAATTAATCTGTTAAATGTTTGTTGTGATGAAATAATTCAAATTACATTGAATTATCACTATTGAATTAATATTGTATATCCAATTGGTCAATGAATATTGCACCAGTATTTTATCTATACACTTGTAATACCATCAAAAATATTTAATGCTGTAAATTTAAAATGCATAAGTATTGTAATAATGATAAAATGTTGGTTTGAAATCTATGTAACCACAATAGAATATTTTATTCTAGGTATTTTGCATTGTATACCTGCTGGTAATCAGCATTGTACTCACAGCACTGATGTAGGTCAGAGTTTTTTTATTCAGAAAATTTGAGGTTTTTTTGAGGACCCCCACTAAATCTTTTAGTAATGGGACTCTTTGAAATTTTGAAAGAATATGTTCAGGACTTGCCTGAAATATTTTTTAAAAAATCACTGGTATTTTTGTGCAGATAAGTAAAATTAAGCTAATAAGTTACAGTTTTATAGATTTAGTGATGAGCATTTGTGCATGAGCCCAAATTACATGAACTAGACATGATATAATGTCTTTGCAATGTGTTCAAATATTCTACCAAGGACACTGTCATTTTGGCAAAAAGTTGTTTAAATTTTCATCAGTTTGTGAGGGGAAAAAAATCAATTTCTATAATTGATAATAATTAAATAATAATAAACATAATTTCAGCAACAATGAATTTATATTTTATATTGTTTCTTACACCTTTATACAAATTGTCCCTTAAACCTGATTACCTTGATGTGTGAATTACTGATAGACTAGAAATATGGATCTGGGTTGTTTTTCCCTAAATCCACTTCGCCCAAGGTTGTTTCACCCAAATATAAATATGTATTTTTACATGATAAGTATCTGTTGAAAAGTTTAAAATGAAAATGTCATGAAGGTGTAGCTACATTGTATGTGCAGACAAAACTAAACAGGACTAAAACATTTCACTCTAAAAATATGTTTAGGGTGAAACAACTTAGTGTAGATAGATGTAATAGGAGTGAAACAATTCATAGCCAGAAGGATTCAAACTCGGGACCCTCCACACTCTAGACAGACGCTCTCCAATTGAGCTACCTGGTTGCCGGCAATCGACCCTGTCCAGTTCCCCTACATATAATATGGTTTGTGTTACTATTCATGTAATTGGAATTAAGAGTAGTGTGTTGCCACCTGCGGCGGCGACCCCCCCCCCACACACACACACACACCCACACCCACCCACCACACACACACTCAATTTACAATATTGTTATCTCAAATTCATTACTGTTTACAAGTTTTTAATTCCAAATAACAGTCATGATAATGTTTTGATCATTTTAAACAACACTGATAAGAAAAGGGAAAATAAATATATACACAGTGAAAGCGTCAGAACAATATTCTATTTACTAGACGAAGCATATTACTTCTGAAGTGATTTTCCCCTGAAAATAAATTAGACAAAACTTACATATTTCATATTGCAATACACTGGCAAATGCATCCACTGACATTCACAACAACAACACCTGTTTTGAATATATCCCTCTTATATCCCGTTTGCCGATCAACATACAAAAACTTGACAGGACTTGCACGAAAACACGAGCGCAAACATAATTGATTGGTTTTTACTTTAAAGACAACAACTCGTGTACAATGATGATACCTATTGGACATTTGTGAATATGGAAAAAAATCTATAGTTTGCGATATTTGAATTACCCAAAATTCTTCAATAAATGCATCTTGAATGTAAACACTTTTTAAAGCAGGCGCCGGAAGTTGACAAAACCCCGCGGTCTGCTTTACGATAGTTTGTGTATGTCGTAAATTAAAGATTATAGTATTTCTTTACCTTGCTATGTTATTATAGGGAATTAGATGAATAAAACTAACAAAAAAAGTAATCAGTATCGTCAAAATCAATGGTCTTTATATAACCTGAAACGGAATGTCGTGATAAAGAAAAGCGTACCGTAAGTTTCACGCGCCATCTTTTAACATGTGGAATTATTGACGCATGATCACTGGACATACACACGTAAGAATTGAAACAGTTATTTCAAAAGAATAAGTAGTAAATTTCTTAGTGAAGTTTGCTGCAATACATTGATTATGGGGGTTTCCCCCACTGAAACTGTTTTCCGTCCGTTGTCAACTTTTCTTTTTATTAACTCTTGATTGCAGCTTATTTGCTGCAAATCTAGTTCAGAAATGGCTTGACATTGTCAAAAGTTGGTATGACAATACTATGATAATTATTTTAGCTTATGGCATGGAAGGTTATGGGTATAAGGCTTGATACTGAAATTAACAAAAATGGACAAACTGTTTAAATTTACAACACAAATCATACAAAGAATTTCCTGAAATCACATGTGACATTCAGTTTTAGTTTCACCTTCCCGAAGTAAATATATAGAAAAGTACTAACAACAAAACATAAGGGAAATAGAGCAGTTATAAATTGATAACTTGTTTCAGGTGTAAATTAACCAGTTCAAAAGATAAAATTATTGGAAGGGTCTTTAAGGTCATTTAAACTCTACTGCTACAGTTCAGTTCAGTTCAGTCTTCAGATTCCTCTGATTATTTGGCGGAGCACCCAAGTAGGTCCTTGGTGAGTTAGTTGGATTGGCGAGGTCCTTTAGAATATAAAACACTGTAGCACAGGGAATTCACACTGGGGCTATATACAAATGGACGTATTTACATGTGTCCCTATCATCAGCCCATCATGAAACTCAGTCCAATCATGAGTAGTGGTAATCTGGATATACTAATGTCAATGGGAAATGGGGAACATCATTGATTGCTCAGAGATTGAGTGCAGATAGGTAACGGATTCTCTTCAGATGTATGTTGGTAAGGAACCCCCTGGAGCAGAGTTTGATCCTGCGGACTATTTCTTCTCTGCGTTTATGATGCATCTGTTGATCAGTGAGATGGCGAGAACAGTTGGGGATAAGTTGAGTGAAGCTCTCAGGGTCTTCCAGTAGATGCTGTTTTGTCAATACAGGGATCTCTATGAGTTTTCTTTTGCATCTGAGTCTAATATCCTCCAGTCTGCAGCATTCAGCTATGAAATGGCATCTTGATTCAGGTTGGGAGTCGCAGAGTTTACAGGTGGGGTCGATCTCAAATTGGTTGAATCTGGCCCGGTTTGACTGTAGAATGTACGTTCCAGTTAGAATCCTGGCTTTTAATTCTGCTCTTTGTACGTCCCTTTGTATTGGATTTGTCATTGAGTATAGATGGTGGGGTAATCCAACTTTCAGTGCATCTGGGTTTAGATATTTCAGAGAGGGTTTCTCTTTTACCTCGTCTCTCCAGTCAGCTTCCACTTTCCCGTTTATGGCCGCATTCAGGATGCGTCTCCATTCATATTTATTAAGGAGCAGCTGGTATGCTGTTGGCAAGTTGTAGAGTTGCAGTAGTCGCCGGATCTCTGAGAAGATGCTGGGTTCTTCAGCTGACTTTACAGCAAGTTGCCGCACAGCAATCCTGTATTCGATGGAGTTTGGTTTAGACAGGACATAGTGGAAAAGGTCGAGCAGGTTTTTATGGATGACAGTGGTGGTAGGCAGGATACCGACGAGGCCAAGAACAGCCACGGAGGGTGTTCTGTCTGGTAGGTGCTGCATTTGACGTAGATACTTCCTCTGAAATCTCTCGAGGCTTTCCAGGTTGGACTTGGTGAGGAGCTGCGTCTCCAGGCCATACAGTATTCTGGGAATGATGTAAACTGACCAGATATATCCCTTTGAGGTTTGGCTTAGCCCAGTCTTGCCATGCAGACCTGCAACAGTAGTAGCTTATAATGCTCTGTTGAGAGGACTCCTCCTTGTCTAACACCTTGCTGTAGATTGATTTCCTTAGAGAGTGTTACTTGCCATTTTACTCTGGATGTCATATTCTCATAGAGGTTATGTAGAAGGATCCAGTCTAGGCATTGTATACCATCGAAGAACAGTTGGTGGAGGAGGATTTCATGATTTACCACATCAAACGCCTTCTGTGTATCTAAGGTCGTGAGTAATAGTTTCTCCTTGTTTGATTTGGCTTTTAGTTGGCATTCTGTGATAATTGGGACTGATTTTGCTGATGAGGTTCCTTTTGTGAAGCCCGATTGGAGTTGGGACTTGGTTCTCAGAAGGATCGTTTCATGTCTGCTCTTTCGTACATGTTCTAGTATCTTTAGTAGTACAATGAAAATTAATTATATCGACATTTAAATAATAAATACACCGTAGTCTGTACTGTAACAGGTTACATGGGACAAGAAGGAAGCATCTGATGATCAGGTAGAAATAGTTAAAGCACACACTTAGACTTAGTACTAGTAAGGGGGTTCTGGGTTCTAAATTCTAAACCTCGACATGAAACTACATTTAAGAAAAGATCCTTTTTTTTTCTTTGTTTGTTTTTAAATTTGATTCAATAAAAACCAAATATAAAGAGGTCAAACGCTTATGTCTCCAGGGTCCAGTAACTCATCCGGTCGAATTGGACAAGCGAAATTTGCTGGGACAACTAGATCTTTCCGACTACTGGATGTCCCTACTGTGACGTTGCCAGGTCATGCAGGTTTCTGAATCAGTGAATGCAAATCCCACCCTTCGTAATACACATGCTTTTCTTGTCGTATTTTCGTGTTGTCATTTCCGTATTGTGTATCGTGCATTCCATTATCGTAGTGTAAATTATAGTAACACCGGGTAAACAATAGTACACATGCGTGACGATGATATGTCAACACCTGATATCGAGACTTACTTGGAAATAAAGCGTATGATACAAAGACATAAATTAACTCACAGGAAGACATTGACGTACGATCAGACTACTTCAGGAAGGTCGTTTATAAGGCGCATCGAATGCAGACTGATGTGTTTTGTTTACACACCTGTACATTTCACGTGCTAACACTAGTTCACAAGCTCGGGGTCGCTACGATTTTTGTTGTTGAGTTACGCTCTGTAAGGTAATCATTTCACAAATGCTATAACAATAACTCTGTGAAAATAGTGTTTTATAAAATATCAAGATCCCTATAAAATGCTGCATGTACCATGCGATAGCCTATGGTTACATATGTACCTGACATGTAAATATTCCAGGCGTATGGAATGATGTCCAAAGTGTACGTGATTGAGAGTAATTTTGATCTATAAAAGAACAGGTAATTGACAGTTTTAATATCATAAATTAATTTGTTTCCGTCGTTTTTGGTAAAGTAAAGAAAATAAATGTCATTGTATACATTCTATCCCTCTACAAAAAGTTCCGTTTTTTTTTCAAGGTAGACAACTCTCATCAGAATCAAAATGATTTTAAAATGTAAAATAAATGAGTTATTAAGGCTTTGTGTATATTTGGTTCAATTCATCACTCTGGTTTTTTTTTATTAAACTATGTGTCCTGTTTGCTTTTAGCTTGTATGTAACTACTTTTATCCATACAATTCCAATAAAAAGCACTTTGTGTAACGTGTTTTTGATATTTTATGATAAATACAATATTTGTAGGGTTGATTAGCAAAATTGCTTTTCATTATTTTATTGTTGTAATAGTTTTGAACAATGCCACACACTCAAAAAAGGTGAAAGTGATAAAATTGACAAAAAATCAATTTTTCGTTTTTTTTTACACAAAAAAACCCAGTTTATCGGAATGCTTAGATTGTCATAAAATCGTCTCTACATAGTGACATAACCATTATGTGTAACTTTAATTGAATTCTGCTGAGTAATTGTAAAAGGGTGGAGCCTCCTTAAGTATAAATAACAACATAATGTCAGACTTAATAAATCCTGGAGGTGATAGTTAAAAAAAAGCATCAACTACAAATATTAATAGAATTCGGTCAAGTGAATATTTTAGGTCCCTAGCTATAGTCCTGTGTCTATAGTGGTTTGGGGAAAAATTCCAGACCTCTGATATATATTTGTTAATAATTTGAAGGACAAAAGGGTCTTTTGTGTCCTTTTTCTGTAAATAGATGATGAATTATATATAAACTAAAACGCTATAAAATATTGAGTCCACAAAGTGTTCATTATAGAGAAATTTCATGGTGATTAGATGACCACAGTGTATACATATTCATGATTTCTTGATGATAGCACACATTTTTAGAATGGTGGATGTGGGAGTAAAAAAAATCATCTAATGATAGAAAAGTCTATTCTTAAAAGCTTCATAAACACATGGACCATGAAAATGTCATATTGATTCCCTAAGATTGCCGGTTGACATCGGCCATACCAGCTGTAGAGACCAGCCGTAAATTGGCAGTTATTGTATCACTATTATTATGTCTACCCCTATGGCCCTATCCCAGAAATAGCACTGTTCAATATTAATGACTTACATTGCATGCTTTATGATCTGTGTTTGGTCAATTTCAGTTTTACGATGTCATGGTAATTTCTTCTAACTTGATGTCAACAGCCCGTGCTTGACTAATGGGTCTACTGCACTATGTATTAATCCAATCTCAGGTATAGAGGCCTACACTCAAACAACAACATACAGATTGAACTTGAGACCATGATTTGTTTGTGCATTACATAATCATGGAACAGTAAAATAATAATAAAGCAGTATTTTTAAAAATTGTTTGTTTAAACCTAAATTATGGTCCTCCTACTGCACTCATTCTGCCGTAAGTCGTTAACATACTAACTACACACAGTGATAAGAATGCTGTTAATTGTAAATGTGGCCGAAGGAAATGGAAGCCAAAATATAAGCGAAGACACCTCACTCGAGAATTTTAAAGTGATGAGGTAGTTGCTTGGGGGACCGGGCAAAGCTGTGTGGGGTTTCATTGGTCAATTCTGGACCCTCGGTTCATACTGATGTACATGTTGGTCAGCTTTAACAATGCATACCATATTTGGTAATACATATATACTTAATACTTGATACTTGATGCTTAATGCTGTGATGTTCGTTTCTATATGGAATGATAAAAGTAACAAAAAAGCTGGACAGTTAGGGAGTAGTTCAGTAACCAGTGTATGTAGAGCTAACAAGATATTTATGCAAATAAGATTATATCCTACCAATCAAAGTGTTGATAACATACACTCATTAATTAGGGGTCTTTTTTAGAGGCCTCTGCTCAATGATTTGTTTGGGTTTTACAGGGTTGAGCGTCCTATAACAGCTAATATCAGAGCAAGATGCAAATGATTTATTTGCACATTAATTAATAATAAAACGGTAAATTAACAACATATTATTATTTGTAGTTTACACTGATATGTCCTGTAAATAATTTAAGTTTTATTGCACCATAAAATTATCAAAAAACACCTTTCAGATGCAGTTCCTTTTGCTTGTCAACAAACGGTTGGTTTTATTTTATAGCCATTTCTCATTTCTAAACATTTTAAAATATAATACTTTGGAGACATATTTCTTCCTTGGTGTTGACAAACTGTGTTTGACATGGCACATATGTATTCCAAATATAGACACTTTACTCTAACAATTTCAATGACAATCTAAATGAAATCATCACAATGTAATTTGCCTATACTTTACAGACTTGGAGGAGACCATCAGCCATGGCATCCATTTTTTTTGCATTCTTCACTAATAGGTGGAAATATAGAAAAGGAGACTTTTACTGAAAATCACCACTTCAGGTAAACAGTACCACTGCATCAGTTAAAATCACAAAGAAGAGTTCCAATTAAAGTTTTTTTCACTTTGAGTATTCTCCCTTCAATAAAAAAGATGAAGCAACCAAAAGGAGTTCCTCTGGCTTGTAGTAACTGCCCCTGTCAAATTATTCATAGGATTTGCCTTTCATGTATAATTTTTTAATGGCATATTCAATATAAGGATAGGCTAGAAATATTGTAAGATATACTTGTTGTATGTACAGCCTTAACATTTATAACAAAGAATGTAGTGATATGACCTACCCTAAAGCCTAATTTTGAATAATTCAAAATTACATGTCTTATTGAATGATATGCTTTTTTTGCATTTCAAAGTGTCATTTAATTACAGGGGTCATATCATCAACTTTACAAGAATAACCTCTTATTATCTGACTGAAACAAGTGCTTCATTCACTTTTCATCAAAAAACAAGGTTTTCTCAACTTCGGAAATTATTAACTGATGTGCCCAAGGGATTTCAACAGTCATATGTGTGTTTTATGATATCTGTTGCATAAAACATTCTATTAAAAAAAATCAAAGTAGATAACTTTGTACTATAGAAAATACTGTTTATGACATATTGATACAGCAATCATTTACCCATTCACCCCTGAAGTCACATTTGAACCTTACCAAATCAAAGACTGGTCAAGTCCAGTTTTAATATGTAGGGGTGAATGAGTTAAAGTAACTGTGACACTAATATTGTTTTATCATCCTAGCCCGTACAGTTATTAACTCACAACAACAAAAATGAAAGTCAAAATTGGTCTGTAAGGGTGAATTATTGTGTAATCTGTTTCATTACATCAACACTAGGGAGCTGGCTTCTGGTGGAAATGCTGCTGCATGCTTGTATATCACAGCAGGTTAGTATAAAGGTGACATTGCAACTATTCTGTCTACAATCATTTGTCATTATAGTCAACTATCCTGTCTACAATCATTTGTCATTATAGTCAACTATCCTGTCTGCAATCAGTTGTCATTATAATCAACTGTCCTGTCTACAATCAGTTGTCATTATAATCAACTGTCCTTTCTACAATCATTTGTCATTATAGTCAGATGTATTTTCTACAATCAGTTGTCATTATAGTCAACTATCTTGTCTACAATCAGTTGTCATTATAGTCAACTGTCTTGTCTACAATCAGTTGTCATTATAGTCAACTGTCCTGTCTACAATCAGTTGTCATTATAATCAACTATCCTGTCTACAATCAGTTGTCATTATAGTCAACTGTCTTGTCTACAATCAGTTGTCATTATAATCAACTGTCCTGTCTACAATCATTTGTCATTATAATCAACTATCCTGTCAACAATCATTTGTCATTATAATCCACTGTCCTTTCTACAATCAGTTGTCATTATAATCAACTGTCCTGTCAACAATCATTTGTCATTATAATCAACTATCCTGTCAACAATCAGTTGTCATTATAATCAACTGTCCTGTCTACAATCATTTGTCATTATAATCAACTATCCTGTCAACAATCATTTGTCATTATAATCCACTGTCCTTTCTACAATCAGTTGTCATTATAATCAACTGTCCTGTCAACAATCATTTGTCATTATAACCAACTGTCCTGTCTACGATCAGTTGTCATTATAGTCAACTGTCTTGTCTACAATCTTTTGTTATTATAGTCAACTATCCTTTCTACAATCAGTTGTCATTATAGTCAACTGTCCTGTCTACAATCATTTGTCATTATAATCCACTGTCCTTTCTACAATCAGTTGTCATTATAATCAACTATCCTGTCAACAATCATTTGTCATTATAATCCACTGTCCTCTCTACAATCAGTTGTCATTATAGTCAACTATCCTGTCTACAATCAGTTGTCATTATAGTCAACTATCCTGTCTACAATCATTTGTCATTATAATCAACTGTCCTGTCTACAATCAGTTGTCATTATAATCAACTGTCTTGTCTACAATCTTTTGTCATTATAGTCAACTATCCTTTCTACAATCAGTTGTCATTATAACCAACTGTCCTGTCTACAATCAGTTGTCATTATAGTCAACTATCCTCTCTACAATCAGTTGTCATTATAGTCAACTGTCCTGTCTACAATCAGTTGTCATTATAATCAACTATCCTGTCTACAATCATTTGTCATTATAGTCAACTATCCTCTCTACAATCAGTTGTCATTATAATCAGCTGACCAGTCTACAATCAGTTGTCATTATAATCACTTGCCATTTGTCATTATATTCAGATTTTCTTTCTAAATTTTCCTATAATCAGGTATCCTAATTCTTATCTATACAAATTACCTGTCTTTAATAGTGTTTTTTTAATCACTCAGTTGACATGTGTTGTCTTTGTGGTCAGGTGTGCTTTCTATATAATCGTTCACCTGAATCAAACGCAAAAGTAACAAACTGTGATTCGTTTTTGTCCATCTTGTGTTTTACACTGTAAACTAACACTGAAATAGCACTGATTGATGTACCAGTAGTGTTCTCACTTTATATTTGGGTGTTCAGTCCCATATAATTATAAACCGATTTTGCAATCAATCATCGATCGGTTTGCTACTTACGATTATATACCCATTATCAATTTTGATTTAAAACTAAGTGGCCATCACTACACCAATATGAATTTTTCAAAAATTTATTTCTGAGCTAGTATTCTAAGCACAAATTTAACACACCCTTTTTTAATGAATAAGTGTCTATTAATTTATAGACTAGCTATTGCTTCTAGATTGATCCACTGAGTAAAAAATAAAAATAAAACATTTTATCAATGTACAAGAGTGTTGAGTAGAATATAATTAATTAACAGATTTTTACTTTATTTTGTGCAGTGATAAGGAGATCAGTTGTTTAACAATATATCAGAGTTATAAAAATTACTGATTGTCAAATTGTGAAGATCTTATCATAGGCAAATAAAATTGTTAAAAGCTTGAGAAAAAAGAAAACTAATATCACATTCAACAGTTTGTTAATGCAACCAATCAAGTGTATTGTCATCTAATGCAATGTAATGTAGTCCCTCATGTCCTCGTCCTCGTCGTTTTATTCACTCAATCAATTAACTCATATTGTCCTTCCAAAAATAATCGGATTCCCCGAGTACACATTGACGACAATAAGTGAAGTGGTAGAGGAACACGGATGGTCGTGCAGGATTCTATTGACTTCTCTGTGGGAGTCTGCAAGCTCTGTATAGAGAGAACGTTTGTGACACTGTTGGGGAAAACGACAAGTCCTGACTCATATTTAGTACAGAGGATAATTCCCATTAATTACAGTCGGAAAGAAAGTAAATATTGAACTTTTTCTGTGTGACTGTGATGAAGTGTATTGAGTTTGCAATCAGTCCACAGTGTCTCTTAGCTATGGATTTTTTTATTCTGTCCTGATTTTGTTTCGTTAATGGCATACCAGTGTGTATACATCAATTTGTCACCAGTCCTATGACAGTGCTAGTCCTTGTTGGTGTGGGGACAGAAAATCGCTGGAATCATGCGGGTGGGAACTGGGCCAACAGCCAACTGTTATATGTCTTGATTGGTCTCAGTGTGTCGTGCATGTTGTAAGAATTAATTACCGACACATAGGACCACAAAGGGAATTTTAATTAGGGGTAAATGATTAGCATAACCGTATGGAATGAAGTGCCATCTGCCTGTGATTGAGACGTGACTAGGTATTGATTGATAACAGTTTGAATTGCTTCAGTGTTTGTGTGCTGGAAGAGGTGACGTTGCTGCCATATTGTCCTGTGCTGCATCCTGTCTCTACTTAGCTTGTCTTGTCTTATATCAAACTGATCAGGCACGTAGCGGGCATGGGACCCAGGACGACACACACCGACAACCGCCCCTAACCACACGCCAGCCACCACAATCACCATCCTCCTCATCACTGTTGCTCTTTTCGACTGATCAATCGTCACACATGAATGATTCTGTGGCAGAGTTTGTTGGTCCGTGAACAGGGGACATGGGCCAGTTGAGATAGGGCGAGTACGGGGTCCCCCCTGTCATGAACTTGGAGCCAATCCAAAGGTAAGCTGCTATACATAACGGCACACACGAGGCACTGACGTCTCTGCCAGCGTCAGAACTTAGACCTTGAATATAGCGGTAGCCTGCACCAATGACACTCTGTCGGATGTACGGTAAAGGTAACGGATCACATAGTCACCACTGTCGTTTATAAACATTTCACACTCTATTAATACTCACAGTTTTGTCTAGTAGTGTATTATGACTTTGTTTTACTTTTTTTCACGGAACAATAGCACACCAAGTTTATGTACTGCACACAACGACTTCACAGATTGATTCTATTGATTTTTGGTAGTTGCATTTCTGCCACTTGAGCATATCGGAGGCAAACGACACTTACCTGGTTAACGGGCTAATGATAGAGAATTTGTGGAGGGGTTTACAATGCCTGCAAATTATTTATTGATTCTTGGAGGAAGAAGAAAAAAATAGGTTTGATTTATAAATGTTTCATGAATATTATTGACTTTGCAGTTTAATGTTATCAGTGATTGTTAAATATTATTAATTATTCTAATCATGAATTTTATCTGGGTGTTTTTTTCAAAAAATTTGAATTGTTGAAAAGCTCTGTAAATTGACAGTTTCTTCACTTCATTCTAATACAGTGTGCTGGGTTTGATTTTTTTTGGACAGACATCGTGGTTAAAATGTATCTATCACATTTTCTTCATGATCCTACCTTTTCTGGCTGGACAACTTTTTTGTCTCTTAAACACAAATCACTATCACAGTAACACATATTTATAATGAACTAAGGGATGTCAACCATTAGTTTGTTATATGGGGTCCCACAGGATTTCAACCATTAGTTTAGTATAGGGGGCCCTGAAGATTTTAACCACTAGTTTAATAGGGTGCAAAGGGATGTCAACCATTAATTTGTTATAGGGGTCCCACAGGATGTCAACCATTAATTTGTTATAGGGGTCCCACAGGATTTCAACCATTAATTTGTTATAAGGTGCACAGGGACATCAACCATTTAAGTTTGTTAAAGGTGGCCCAAAGGTTTCAACTGATACTTTGTTGTAGGGTGCATGGTACATTTAGGTGTACATTGATGTCAACAATTATTTTGTTATAGGGGTCCCAGGGGATTTCAACCAATAGTCTTTTAAAGGGGACACAGGGGCGTCAACAAGTAGTAGGTTATAGGGGTCCCAGGGGATTTCAACCAATAGTCTTTTAAAGGGGACACAGGGGCGTCAACAAGTAGCAGGTTATAGGGGTCCCAGGGGATTTCAACCAAGAGTCTTTTAAAGGGGACACAGGGGCGTCATCAAGTAGTAGGTTATAGGGATCCCAGGGGATTTCAACCAATAGTCTTTTATAGGGGACACAGGGGCGTCAACAAGTAGTAGGTTATAGGGGATATGGATACGTCAACCATAGGTCAGTGTTTCGGGTCCCAGATGATTTTAACAAATAATTTGTTGTAAGGGGGCCCAGAGGATTTCAACCAATAGTTTGTGGTAGGGTGCACGGGGATATCAACCATTAGTTTGTTATAGGGAGATATCAACCGTTAGTTTGTTATAGGGAGATATCAACCATTAGTTTGTTATAGAGTGATATCAACCGTTAGTTTGTTATAGGGAAATAGCAACCGTTAGTTTGTTATAGGGTGATAGCAACCCTTCGTTTGTTATAGGGTGATATCAACCGTTAGTTTGTTATAGGGAGATAGCAACCGTTAGTTTGTTATAGGGTGATATCAACCCTTTGTTTGTTATAGGGAAATAGCAACCGTTAGTTTTTAGGTCACCTGAGACAAAGTCTCAAGTGACCTATTTCGATTCCCTTTTGTCCGTCGTCCGTCGTGCGTCCGTAAACAATTTACATTTTCGACTTCTTGGCCAAAGGTCAACAAAAAAAGTTGCCGATTTGGTCCCCGGCCCCCAGGGGCCTGAGGAGCGGGGCCAAAAAGGGTCAAATTGCCTAAAATTTCAAAAATCTTCTTCTCAAGACTTAGATATGGTAGAATCAAATACTCTTCATAGATGGAAGGGTCTTAAGGTGCTTTAACAAATTTGTGAATTTCCTGACCCTGGGGTCTCATGTTTCCCCCTGGGGAGGGGGTAGACTTTACTATAGTTTATATAGGGAAATCACATTTTGGACCAACATTTGTTTAATTGCCATTGGAGGTAATTCAATTTAGGTTAGTATTAATAGTATTGGGTAGCAGTTTGATGGTATGCACATATGATCCCTGACTGACCCCCCGGGGCTATTGGGTGGGGCCAAAAAGGTTTAACTTGACTGAAATTTCAAAAATCTTCTTCTCAAGACCCAGATATGGTAGAATCAAACACTCTTCATAGATGGAAGGGTCTTAAGGTGCTCTACCAAAATTGTGAATTTCATGACCCTTGGGTATCACGTTTCCCCTTGGGGAGGGGTAAACTTTACTATAGTTTATATAGGGAAATCACATTTTGGACCAACATTTGTTTAATTTTCATTGGAAGTAATTCAATTTGGGTTAGCATTATCAGTATTAGATAGCAGTTTGATGGTATGCACATATCAGCCCTGACTGACCCCCTGGGGCTGATGGGTGTGGCCAAAAAGGGTTGAATTGACTGAAATTTCAATCAAAAATCATCTCAAAGACCCAGATATGGTAGAATCAAACACTCTTCATAGATGGAAGGGTTTTAAGGTNTGAGCAAGTCCTACCCCTAAGGGCTGTAGGGTGGGGCCCAAAGGAGTCAGTGTGCTAAATTTCTTCATTTTCCTTGTTTAGAATCAGAGGTGCTAGTTTCAAATACTTTTTAGTCTTAAATCTGTATGCATGATATTGAATAAGGTGGTTTTATTGTTTTTTGTCACTGAATAATATTTCTGTTCGTGTTAAAAACAAAATCAACTCTCTGTATAAATATATCAGGTGACTGTTAAGGCCCATGGGCCTCTTGTTTATAGGGAGATAGCTACCGTTAGTTTGTTATAGGAAGATATCAACCTTTAGTTTGTTATAGGGAGATATCAACCGTTAGTTTGTTATAGGGAGATATCAACCATTAGTTTGTTATTGGGAGACATCAACCGTTAGTTTGTTATAGGGAGATATCAACCATTAGTTTGTTATAGGGAGATAATAAGCGTAGTTGACTCAACCATTGATTTGTAATAGAGAGCTAGTAGAAATGACTCTACCATTGGTTTGTAAAAGAGAGCTAGTAGAAATGACTCTAGCATTGGTTTGTAATAGAGAGCTAGTAGAAATGACTTCAACATAAGTTTGTAATAGAGAGCTAGAAGAAATGACCTCTACCATTGGTTTGTAATAGAGAGCTAGAGGAAATGACTCTACCATTGGTTTGTAATAGAGAGCTAGTAGAAATGACATCAACCATTAGTTTGTAATAGAGAGCTAGTAGAAATGACCTCTACCATTAGTTTGTAATAGAGAGCTAGTAGAAATGATCTATACCATTAGTTTGTAATAGAGAGCTAGTAGAAATGACCTCTACCATTGGTTTGTAATAGAGAGCTAGTAGAAATAACTCAACCATTGGTTTGTAATAGAGAGCTAGTAGAAATAACTCAACCATTGGTTTGTAATAGAGAGCTAGTAGAAATAACTCAACCATTGGTTTGTAATAGAGAGCTAGTAGAAATGACATCAACCATTGGTTTGTAATAGAGAGCTAGAAGAAATGACATCAACCATTGGTTTGTAATAGAGTGCTAGAGGAAATGACATCAACCATTGGTTTGTAATAGAGAGCTAGTAGAAATGACATCAACCATTGGTTTGTAATAGAGAGCTAGTAGAAATGACTCAACCATTGGTTTGTAATAGAGAGCTAGTAGAAATGACATCAACCATTGGTTTGTAATAGAGAGCTAGTAGAAATAACTCTACCATTGGTTTGTAATAGAGAGCTAGTAGAAATGACCTCTACCATTAGTTTGTAATAGAGAGCTAGTAGAAATGACCTCTTCCATTGGTTTGTAATATAGAGAGCTAGAAGAAATGACTCAACCATTGGTTTGTAATAGAGAGCTAGTAGAAATAACTCAACCATTGGTTTGTAATAGAGAGCTAGTAGAAATAACTCAACCATTGGTTTGTAATAGAGAGCTAGAAGAAATGACTCAATCATTGGTTTGTAATAGAGAGCTAGAAGAAATAACTCAACCATTAGTTTGTAATAGAGAGCTAGAAGAAATAACTCAACCATTAGTTTGTAATAGAGAGCTAGTACAAATGACATCAACCATTAGTTTGTAATAGAGAGCTAGTACAAATGACATCAACCATTAGTTTGTAATAGAGATCTAGTAGAAATAACTCAACCATTAGTTTGTTATAGAGAGCTAGTAGAAACGACATCAACCATTAGTTTGTAATAGAGAGCTAGTAGAAATAACTCAACCATTGGTTTGTAATAGAGAGCTAGTAGAAACGACATCAACCATTAGTTTGTAATAGAGAGCTAGTAGAAATGACATCAACCATTGGTTTGTAATAGAGAGCTAGTAGAAACGACATCAACCATTGGTTTGTATTAGAGATCTAGTAGAAATAACTCAACCATTAGTTTGTTATAGAGAGCTAGTAGAAACGACATCAACCATTAGTTTGTAATAGAGAGCTAGTAGAAATAACTCAACCATTGGTTTGTAATAGACAGCTACTAGAAATGACCTCTACCATTAGTTTGTAATAGAGATCTAGTAGAAATAACTCAACCATTAGTTTGTAATAGCGAGCTAGAAGAAATGACTCAATCATTGGGTTGTAATAGAGAGCTAGTAGAAATAACACAATCATTGGTTTGTAATAGACAGCTAGTAGAAATGACCTCTACCATTAGTTTGTAATAGAGAGCTAGAAGAAAGGACTCAATCATTGGTTTGTAATAGAGAGCTAGAAGAAATGACCTCTACAATTGGTTTGTAATAGAGAGCTAGTAGAAATGACTCAACCATTAGTTTGTAATAGAGAGCTAGAAGAAAGGACTCAATCATTGGTTTGTAATAGAAAGCTAGAAGAAATGACCTCCGCCATTGGTTTGTAATAGAGAGCTAGTAGAAACGACATCAACCATTAGTTTGTAATAGAGAGCTAGTAGAAACGACATCAACCATTGGTTTGTATTAGAGATCTAGTAGAAATAACTGAACCATTAGTTTGTAATAGAGAGTTATTTCTACTACCTCTCTATTACAAACTAATAGTTGATGTCATTTCTACTAGCTCTCTATTACCACCTAATGGTTCAGTTATTTCTACTAGATCTCTATTACAAACTAATGGTTGATGTCATTTCTACCAGCTCTCTATTACAAACCAATGGTTGATGTCATTTCCTCTAGCTCTCTATTACAAACCAATGGTAGAGGTCATTTCTACTAGCCCTCTATTACAAACCAATGGTTGAGTTATTTCTCCTAGCTCTCTATTACAAACCAATGGTAGAGGTCATTTCTACTAGCCCTCTATTACAA
This sequence comes from Mizuhopecten yessoensis, assembly GCF_002113885.1. Classification (NCBI taxonomy): domain Eukaryota; kingdom Metazoa; phylum Mollusca; class Bivalvia; order Pectinida; family Pectinidae; genus Mizuhopecten; species Mizuhopecten yessoensis. The sequence goes on along the minus strand of NW_018403629.1, from coordinate 289,450 downwards.
ACCAATGGTTGAGTTATTTCTACTACCTCTCTATTACAAACTATAGTTGATGTCATTTCTACTAGCTCTCTATTACAAACCATTGGTTGATGTCATTTCTACTAGCTCTCTATTACAAACCATTGGTTGATGTCATTTCTACTAGCTCTCTATTACCACCTAATGGTTCAGTTATTTCTACTAGATCTCTATTACAAACTAATGGTTGATGTCATTTCTACCAGCTCTCTATTACAAACTAATGGTTCAGTTATTTCTACTAGATCTCTAATACAAACCAATGGTTGATGTCGTTTCTACTAGCTCTCTATAACAAACTAATGGTTGAGTTATTTCTACTAGATCTCTAATACAAACCAATGGTTGATGTCGTTTCTACTAGCTCTCTATAACAAACTAATGGTTGAGTTATTTCTACTAGATCTCTATTACAAACTAATGGTTGATGTCATTTCTACTAGCTCCCTATTACAAACTAATGGTTGATGCCATTTCTACTAGCTCTCTATTACAAACCAATGATTGAGTCATTTCTTCTAGCTCTCTATTACAAACTAATGGTTGAGTCATTTCTACTAGCTCTCTATTACAAACCTATGGTTGAGGTATTTCTACTACCTCTCTATTACAAACTAATAGAGAGGTAGTAGAAATAACTCAACCATTGGTTTGTAATAGAGAGCTAGTAGAAATGGCATCAACCATTAGTTTGTAATAGGGAGCTAGTAGAAATGACATCAACCATTAGTTTGTAATAGAGATCTAGTAGAAATAACTCAACCATTAGCTTGTAATAGAGAGCTAGTAGAAATGTCATCAACCATTGGTTTGTAATAGAGAGCTAGAAGAAATAACTCAACCATTAGTTTGTAATAGAGAGCTAGTAGAAATGACATCAACTATTAGTTTGTAATAGAGAGGTAGTAGAAATAACTCAACCATTGGTTTGTAATAGAGAGCTAGTAGAAGTAACTCAACCATTGGTTTGTAATAGAGGGCTAGTAGAAATGACCTCTACCATTGGTTTGTAATAGAGAGCTAGGAGAAATAACTCAACCATTGGTTTGTAATAGAGAGCTGGTAGAAATGACTCAACCATTAGTTTGTAATAGAGAGCTAGAAGAAATGCCTCAATCATTGGTTTGTAATAGAGAGCTAGTAGAAGTAACTCAACCATTGGTTTGTAATAGAGAGCTAGTGGAAATGACCTCTACCATTGGTTTGTAATAGAGAGCTAGTAGAAATGACCTCTACCATTAGTTTGTAATAGAGATCAAGAAGAAATGACCTGTACCATCAGTTTGTAATAGAGAGCTAGAAGAGATGACCTCTACCATTAGTTTGTAATAGAGATCAAGAAGAAATGACCTCTACCATTAGTTTGTAATAGAGATCAAGAAGAAATGACCTCTACCATTAGTTTGTAATAGAGATCTAGAGGAAATTACATCAACCATTGAATTGACCACTGTGTTACTATATATATGGTTGATGACCATGGGAGGCCAGTTCAGAAAAGAAAGTAGGAGAGTAGGGGGAAAAAGGTGTAGCCCGTTGTAGGGGCCCCCTATGTCATACTCGGGGTTTTGTTAGGCCTTTTCTTCCCCTGATTCCTCAGGGATACATACACTGTTTCATCTAGTTTTAGCCCTGTTGCTTCTTAAAATGTACTCGCCCAGTATTGAATCTATGCTCATATAGTTTTCAATTAAATATTTTTGCCATTTTAATATTTGCTGTCTTTACTAGGGCAAAATAACAAACAAGGAAAATCTCAAAATTTGCTGTTTTGTAATATTCAAGATATGGGAGTTAATAATAATAAAATTCAGCTCAATATGTCATTGTACATTTGGATTTTACTGTGACAGAATACATTTCACTCTTAATACACTATACATAACCATACCAGTTTTATGCTTCATTCAGATTGGAAAGTGGGTGTTGGTTACCATATGTTGGTGATATTTACGACTGTTTCCTCCTCGGGGCTATGGAAATGTCCTACTTTTTAAAACCATATGTCTAGCTCATTGTCTCGGTATGCCAGGTAGTGTGTCAATGTTGGAATGGCTTTAATTTCCTGTTCGAAAATTGCTACAAAGTAACCAATGCAGTGCATGGATTCTGAAATGTCTTCTATTTCATCCAGCTCGTACAGACTTTTAAAGGATAAAGGAATTAATTCGTTCATACACTACAGATTTCAGTGAACAAATGAACCTGTCTAAACAATAGTTCAGAAACCGGTGTATAAATCAGATGTTCAGTAAGTGATAATTTGATCTAATGATATTGATTCTGTGGGTCAGAGTCAATCTAGTACAACGTTTGTTACACTGTTGTTTGGTTGATACAGATTCCATTTTAGGAGACAGATGACATTGGATGGGACATTTTTTTCACAGGCAGATAGGATAGGTTACTTGTATGGCCAAATATATGGTAGGTAGAGTTAGGGGTGTGTTATGGTGAAGCCACACTGGTCATCAGGGGCAGGTCCAGGATTTGTAAAGGATAAACAACTGAGGAGAAAGTGCACAAGTTGAGCTTTTCTATTACCATTACCACTATTGTGAAATATATGTTTAAAGTCCTTTTCAAAAGCAGTATTACATAAAAACGTGTGTCCAGTTCACAGGCCACAAAGCCTATGCGAAATTTGGCAAGGAAAATTACTCTAAGCCAGAAAAACACCTTTAGGTTGATTGGAACTCTTCTTCGCAATTAGAACTGATGCAGTAGTCTCCTTTACCTTACACAGGTATATATGCAGGCAGTATAATTTGGTCACATTGACCTTGACCTCAAGAATAAAGATGAAATAAATTTCCATTCAGATATTGTTGAGACTTAACATTTGAACTTTGAAGATATATTTACGAAACATAATGTGTATCCTCATCACACAAAGAACCTTGCTATACACTGTTATTAGGTCATCATTACCTTTAGCTTTAGTTCAAGGTCATGTAAGTGAGGAATAAAGTTCAGTGAAATAATGTCAGCTATGTATTTTTTAATCTGTTGAATATATCTTAATATAAATCTTGAGGTATACCTGCAATCTACAGAAGCTATGCTATTAATTGTATTCAGTTACAATAAGTCACTGTGACCTCCACCTTCAGGTCTAAGGTCAAGTAAGTGAAAAATGTTCATTAAAATTGCTTACCTTAATTAAACACTTACTGATATCTTGACAAAAATGTGGCGTCCACCTTTAGGTCAAAGGTCAAATAAGTGCAAACTGTTCACTTAAATTGTTAACCTTTAACTCTTAATAATATCTTAACGAAGCTTGAAACATACCTGCATTATCGACAGGTGTGTAGTTTATTGTAAATAGGTCACAACCTCTAGGGTAAAGAAGTATAAAAAAAATCTGAATAGGAAATAACAGAAGACTTCTTTTAACAAAAACAAATCTTTACTCGCTATTTAGTTTTAGACCATAAAAAGAATTGGGGACGTGTTTTTCAGATGACATTTTACTGACATATGTATACCACTGCCTGTTTATACCCCTGACAATATGTAGCACATTATGCTGATCCAATCACCAGTGGGCCTGTATGAATGACAAAGTGAATTGCTCATTTTTTACCGAACACACAAGAGGCACCTCACTATTATATCAAAGGTCAAAGACTAAAGGTCATATATCCTTCAGGATTGGTCATAGGTTCTGTTGGGTTTTTTATCCTAACAAAGTTGGCAGGGGGTAGACAGAGGAGTTCCTTGTCTGTCTCTCTGTCTCTCTCTCCATCCCATCAATCCATCCACAATATTTTTTTGGGCATATCTAAAAAAGATTCACCGTTTTATTTTCAAACTTCCCATATCAGTCAACTGCTGTGCAGAGAGTTGCCTTTTAATATTTTTTAGTTTTTGATTCAAAGAAATATGGAGTTAGCATGGAAATGGTGCATTATTTCTGTATATGTTCATTTATAAGCATATTTGCATTGCTGGTGCATATCCAAAAAACATCTGTTACAGATTTTATCTTTAAATTTCCTGAGTCAGTCACAGTACAAAGAGATACCTTCTGATTCCAAGAAAGGTCCTCTTGTCAGGGAAATATTGCCCAGAATATGAACACTTTGGTGCACAATTGCATTTCCAAAACAAATCCCCAAAATCATTACAAAATTGTTCTTCAAACTTAGGACATAATTATAGTAAAACACATAACAGAAGGGTGTCTTTTGGTATTTCACCTTTCTGATTCAAACAATTGTTTTCATGCAAACATCAGCGTATCAATATTATAACCTGAAAAGCTATATTTGCTGTATCCAGCATTTACTGAACAGCAACATAAAACTCTTTCCCTGTACATTTAAAATGATTAAGCATGCTTTTCTCCACCGGCTACACATATTTTAATATATATATATGTCTTACATAAGCAGGGACCTATACATTGTAATACATTGATCTCTGACATAAGAAATTATCTCCCACTGCACTATTACTCCATGGTCATTCCTTACCTTCTTAAACACAAATTGAGAAAAAGATGTATAGTGAAATGAAGCTTATAGCAGGTAATCTAGGATGCGTTTGATTTCAGAACACCGGGGGTGGAGTCGGTGTGGGGCTAGCACCATGTGGTCAAGGTAATGGTCAGTCTGAACACCAATAAGATGAAGTAGGGGATGGGGGACATGTTTTATATAACATGCAATGCCATCTATTTCTGATTGCTTAAATGATTATCCAGAATATTGTAGTTTGTACAGATTGTTTTTCTGTGAACATTATTGTCAGGATTAAAATGGGTTACTGACAGAATGAATTTATACAAAAAGACTATATGGAGTCGATATGTATCTACTATAGTCATAGTGTGTTTGGTAGCAGACATTTTACATCCTTCGTGTAAATGGCTATATAGATTTGAAATATAAGCTGTTGTCATGGTGATCATACTTTAAACGTTGACTAGAATCAGTTTGTCTTTGAAGAGGCTTCAGATGTTTCAGAGAGATAGGAGAAAAACCTGATACCACAGTCATCATTATACCCTCATCCTCATTTCTAGGTTGAAAAATTCCTGTCTTGTAATCTTTTTCAAAAAAATGTTTAAAGGCTACATATATACTGTGTCATTTACATAAAAATGTAGTGACGTACAAAATTATGTTAATTTGTGATACAAGTTGTACTAAGCTGGTGGCTGTGTTAGAATTGGATTGAAAATCATGAATATATATAATTTTCATCATTAAGCTTAAAAAAAAGTTAAACAAAATTATGTAAAGCACATTATAATATATAGGCGATGGAGTTAAGAAACAATTTTTGTCAACAACAAGTTTTTATAGATAAACTAAATGATATTACCCGGGTAAAGCAAGTACACATTTCCCCTCCCCAAACCCTAAACTAAATGATACATCTAGCAAGTACGCATTCCCCCTCCCCTCACACCCCAACACGCGTCTTCCCCAAAAAACCCCAAAAAAACTGAGGGGGAAATATTGTTGAGTACATAAATCAGGTGTTTTATCATTTAGATGGAAGTATCATTGACACCAATCTCCTGCCAGGTCCATCTACTATCAGATGGCAATATTAGTTTTCAAAGTAACTGGCCTCTGATGATAATGATAGAGTTTATGACAAACACATGTCCCAGCCTTCTCCCCTGTCAAGTTCTAGGTTCACAGAGAGGGTGTCGTGTAGCCAAGACAAGGGCACAACAGGTCTACATAGGGGGATCAGTTTCAGCAGCAGTCCAAGTCGCCATGGCAATAAGATTGTCAAAGCAGGGAGGGACAATTCTGTAGACATGTATATGCTGGGAGGAAAGAGAGCTGGTTATAATGTGTCTCTATGTGGGGCCAAATCACCATGGTGATACGTTTGTCAAAGCAGGGAGGGACAGTGTAAGATATATATGTGTGTTGTGTTGGGGAGGGGGATAATGAAGGAAAGGCCAAGTCACCATGGTGATGGGACTTGTCAAAGCAGGGAGGGACAGTTCTGTGGGAGTTAGGAGCAGTATAAAGCAGCACTCTGTGGGTGTCCCCCCTCCTGGCCACATGATAATTAGGAACTTCCCCCTCTCAGCTTTTGGGACCATCAAGATAAACACCCTCTCCACAGGGCCCAGATTGTGTGTGTTAGTGGCTGGCCAGTCAGCTGGTCCTACTCGTCCTGGGCACATCACATATGTTATAAATGTGACGATATATACAGACCGACTTTCTCCAGAGTTACCTTAGGGACTGTAGGCACTGTAATATCACCAGTTTATATTCTTTAACAAAGGGATTTACTTCTCACAGACCTCACAGGTAATCGTTAATTGTCAGTTATGATTACTGAAGAACAAATTTAATTATGTTTGTTTTTATTTACATTTTCAAAATATTTCAGTTAAGAGAAAGAGAATTCAATTATTCTTCATTTCATCAAAGTTTTAATTTTGTCATCTTTAGTGTTTAATTTGGTCTGGCAGGTAAACTAAATCAGCAACTATCTTTTTGGTTGGTTTTCAGAATAAATCGGATACTACATGTTTTTTGTATACAGATTTATATATTATAACTTCAAACAGCTACAGGTACAATTTTTGTTCCTCTATCAAAATTTCATGTCACGCTTTGACACTGAAATATTTTGATTTTTTTTTGTCATCAAAACTGTTTCCTGGATTTTTGTGTAGATGTGTTTATATATTTGAGAAATGCATCACAACATTCAAAAGAATAAGATTTTTTCCCCAAAGCTGCATGTAACATTTCATTATATCAGAAAGATTAAATGTCATGGCAATGAGACACTAATACATTTTTGTCATCTTATTGTTAAAGCTTGTTTTTGCATGACAAGGCACTCGCCAGGCTCTGTATCTCCAAACAGGTGATTCATTTCTAGCCGCACAGGTAAACACGTATTGTCATCAAAAGATATTTTTGTCATCGTGCCATAGAACAGAACAGACGCTACTCACTAGATCATTGATTTGTTCCTGTACAGGTAACCAGTTTTGTCAGGAAAGGGACTTAGCAGAGAAAAGTTTGATCCTATTTTAGTATTTTTCTTTTATGTGATTTTTTTTTTGTACAGATGATTGTGTCATTAACGAGGTTTACCCGGACTCTACCTGATGTGTCATTACCTGTCATGATAAAACATATCACACAATTTCTGTCGAGCACCATCATAACATGCTTACACTATTGCTCCTGAAGTATTTATAAAAGCTCTTTCCCATTGGCCATAGTATACATACTTAGTTTGTCTTGTATGATTTTATTATTTCATTTGGTTATGATTTTTTTTCAATGTTTTAATTGTATATTTATAAATATTTTCATAAGTAGGCCAAAAAAATGAATTGTGTTCTCTGGTTTCCTTACTAACCTCCCCAAAGGTGTTTGTACCAATTTTAGACAATTACTGTTAAGAGTCAAGCATCTGCTCTATATAATCTATGTACATCCATAGAATAAAATAATATTTCCCTACCTTTATTTGGACCATAGGCTTTTTAGAGAGTGACACCAGAAAAACACAATTATTTGTTATGGCTTATTAAAGAAAACATTAATTTGAGGATAGCTGATGTACTTTCTCTTGATTGACCAATTTAACAGTGAGCATTCCTATTAGGTTGGTTTGTCATTGTAAAGTATTGACATAATGGCACAGAATGTATTTAATACAACAGAATATGTCCTTAATGTTTCTGCTTTGTTCTGATATATGTATGTATTCCATGCTTATCGCCATGACAATGGGATGCTGACTTTGAGGCTTGACAGCCTCTGGACCAGGCCCCTCTGTGTTACTGGGAACAGCAATAAAGTAATGGCCCAGTACATGCTGTCATTCCTTGGAGACTCTGAGACAGCCAGTTTTTCTGGGGTTGACTTCTTTGTCTTATCAGTCCTGGATATCAATTGATCGGGACTGTAAGTCCAGAATGTTCAATGTACCGATTACTAAGAGTCATTGGTACGGCTGCTGGGACAGGTCCCCAGAGGCATATAACACTGGTAGCCCCTTATACATGGCACACAGGGGCATGACAAAGACACTACTTTCTTAACTAATACCTTCCCTAATTAATAATTAATGTTAATTGGATTATTTGCGTGTAGTTGTCTTTTGACTCTTGGCTAAAGACCAAGTAAATAATTGATTAGACCGGGGACCGCAGAATAAAGTACTATACAATATGACCATGTGAGTTTCATTGTCGTTTTTGGGATAGTTTGGCCACAGTAAGATTGGTATGGTCACTATGATAGTGATGTTCCCAATGGAGCCATAATGCCAAGTCTGACTACCATTTCTCTAATATATACAATATCCCGAGAATTGTCAGATCAAGGACCATAAAAGTTAGAGCTGTATCACAGGACTGGGGAAGGGACACTTTATCATAAGTCCGGGGGGCCACATGGTTGGGACTTTCAGAGGACAGGAGTTACTGGAGCGGGACATAGCCAAAAGTTGGTGTCTTGCCTATCAGTGTAAACAGCAGGACCGAGGGCAGTGATCACTACAGATATGTGCTGGAAGGTATGATCACAGATCTGAAGTCGTCAGGCATGGCACAAGCTCTGGCAACTGGGGATAGCTAAATGTACGTCAGGCACAGATACCATGGAGAGATAAACAAGAAACATCCACATAATCCAGTGGTACCGTCACAACTGAGATAGAGGTACGGAGGCTGTACGGCAGTGCCAGTCCTCCCCCTACCCACGTCTCATCCCTCCCCCAACGAAAAGTCCCCTCGTATGTTTGCTGTCAGAGAGGGGGCTGTTTAGAAGATAGGAGCGTGTCTGTGATGTGTGCACTGTGTTGTGAGAAGTCCAGCTTCCCCTTCCATATCCCCCTAGCACTGTGCCCTGTGAGCGAGTTTTGCGGTGCTGTGTTTTGTCGACTCCACTTGTGCCTCCTCAGTCTAAATTTGGCATCACACAAGTGTTCCTCTTTTCTCCCAACACAGGAGTCAGTCCTTCAGAACCACACCGCCACTCAAGGAACATCACCGCCATCACAGTTCCGTCCTCCACCAACCCTCGGGACCCCAACGACCCTCACCACCCCCACCGCTGCCACCCGAACAGCGGGCGTCCCCTGAAGTTGAACTTTGACCTCTCCACCCTGGGGACAGTCACCTGGAATGGTGATTCCACTCAAGGCATGAAACCGCTGGAGGTAAACAACTTTTATTTACTTTTTGTTGTTTTGTCACTTTTATATCCACAGCAGGAAGTTGTCAAAGTTTTTATTTCAGAATGTTGAAAATTGGGGACTGTCATCTGATAAAGAAGTTTATTACATTTCCACAAATTTTAAGTTAACAATTTTATTTTAATTTTGTTTTGAGCAATTTTTTAATTTCTACTCAACACAACAAAAAGTTACAAAGTTTTATATGTGAGGACAGTCAACTGGTCACAATTTTTTGAAGAAATTACGTTTTTTCTTCTTAAATTCTGTTTTTCGTACCCAATGGTACCAGAAGTTATATTTTGAAATTTGTTTTGAGAAGTTTTAAAGAAAAAAATATATATTGAGGACAGTCAACTATTTTTTAATTTCTATTTTTTCTAGATCCTATTTAGGATAACAAAATTCTTGACCTAATTTTAATGTGTATTTTAATTTTTATTTTTATTTATTTTCCCTGTTTAACACAACAGAATTAACAATTCTATTGAGAAAATTGTCAACAATCAGATTGGGGACAGTCACATAGAATGGTGATTTAGAAAGGAGACAAACAAACAACTATTTATTTGTTGTCTGGTGATTTGTGGTGTTTATCCTACTCAACAACAGGAAGTTATATTGATGTTGTTAATTATAACTGCAGAAAAATAAATCTATTGACTATATCAACCTTCAGCCTTCCCTGACCACATCCCATGGCTGGGCCGTCCATCTTCCTTCTGACATCCTGCAGAAAATTAAGATGATTTTCTTGAGGAAAAAGTTCATTGAATTTCTACTTTATTTGCCATGTGAATTTTATTGGAGGCCTGTAGAGACACTAGGTGTCCCTTCGCTTTGCAACACACATGCATTGATTTTGTAGTGATATTTGTCATCTAAGACAGCCCGTGGAAGAAAATTTATATCCCGTATTATGATTTCCATCCCGAGACTTTTTTAGATTTTGAATTTGACTTTGAATACTTGGCTGTGTTTCTGGGGAGTGACACGGTAGACACTCGGCAATCTCTCTACACCAGTGGAATGTCTATTTATAGAAACATGTGATCTTCTCCATTCACTAAGCACCAACGGTAGCATGCGCATCCTCCGGAGGCCATCATAAGGGGGAAATCTAAAATTTTGACATCTCTTCCTTCATATATTTTGATAAATATTTCTTTACTTTTGTTTTCAGATTTTTAGAATTATTTATACTTAATATTACTTCAAATTCATATAAACATGGAGTGACTGAGTTTCTAGAAGGAAGTTTGAAAGAGTTTTGAAATCTTCTGTGGGTTGCCTGTGGTGACATTTTAGCCTCCATCTTGGTTTTAATCGTTCTTCAGTCACCAAGCCTATAAATTTGAAAGCTTGCCAGTTACATGTAGGTTTTGTGTATGTAACTGATTTATGGGGTGTATTCAACACCAAGGCATTCTTTGTTTTACTTCTGATGTAGAAAGTCAGGCACTTTGTGACCAAGGCTGATGCTTGAAGACAAGTTATCATTGTATGAGAAGTAGGTAGCTCTTGTGTTCTCATAATAAAGTGTTATTGTTTGTTAATAAGGGAAGCTATCCAGTAGCCTCGGGGATACTTATTTCTTTGGTTACCTAAAAGATCATTATTTATTTCTCTGGTTAACTAACAGATAGATACTTATTTCTTTGGTTAGTTTACAGATAAATACATATTTCTTTGGGTTTCCTACCGGACAATTACTAATTTCTTTGGTTACCTAACAGATATTTTAAATATCTTTGGTTACCCTATGGATGTTTACTTATAAACTCCTCAATGAGAAATAATTATTTCATTCCCTGAGGAGTAATTACATTTATTCCCTGACTAACAGATAATTACTTATATCTTTGATTACATTAGGGATAGTTACTTATCTTAGTCATAATATCTAATTACTTCACTAATCCTAGGGATAGTTACTTATACATAATGGTTACCATAAGAATAGTTACTTATACATAATGGTTACCATAGGGATATTTACTTACATTAAGTGGTTACCATAGGGATAGTTACTTATATTTAATGGTTACCATAGGGATATAGTTACTTATATTTAATGGTTACCATAGGAATAGTTACGTATACATAATGGTTACCATAGGGATAGTTATTTATACATATTGGTTACCATAGGGATAGTTACTTATACATAATGGTTACCATAGGAATAGTTACTTATACTTAATGGTTACCGTAGGGATAGTTATTTATACATATTGGTTACCATAGGAATAGTTACTTATACATAATGGTTACCATAGGAATAGTTACTTATACATAATGGTTTCCATAGGGATAGTTACTTATACATAATGGTTACCATAGGGATAGTTATTTATACATACTGGGTACCATAGGGATAGTTATTTATACATACTGGTTACCATCGGAATAGTTACTTATATTTAATGGTTACCATAGTAATAGTTACTTATACATAATAGTTACCATAGGGATAGTTATTTATACATAATGGTTACCATAGGGATAGTTACTTATATTTAATGGTTACCATAGGAATAGTTACTTATACATAATAGTTACCATAGGGATAGTTATTTATACATACTGGTTACCATAGGGATAGTTATTTATACATACTGGTTACCATAGGAATAGTTGCTTATATTTAATGGTTACCATAGGGAAAGTTATTTATACCTACTGGTTACCATAGGGATAGTTACTTATATTTAATGGTTACCATAGGAATAGTTACTTATACATACTGGTTACCATAGGGATAGTTATTTAAACATACTGGTTACCATAGGGATAGTTACTTATACATAATGGTTACCATATGGATAGTTATTTTTACCTACTGGTTACCATAGGAATAGGTACTTATACATAAAAGTTACCATAGGGATAGTTATTTAAACATACTGGTTCCCATAGGGATAGTTACTTATATTTAATGGTTACCATAGGAATCGTTACTTATACATAAAAGTTACCATAGGGATATTTATTTATGCATACTGGTTACCAGAGGAATAGTTACTTATACATCCTGGTTACCATAGGGATAGTTACTTATATTTAATGGTTACCATAGGAATAGTTACTTATACATAAAAGTTACCATAGGGATAGTTATTTATGCATACTGGTTACCATAGGAATAGTTACTTATACATACTGGTTACCATAGGGATAGTTATTTATACCTACTGGTTACCATAGGAATAGTTACTTATATTTAATGGTTACCATAGGGAAAGTTATTTATACCTACTGGTTACCATAGGGATAGTTACTTATATTTAATGGTTACCATAGGGATAGTTATTTATACCTACTGGTTACCATAGGGATAGTTATTTATACCTACTGGTTACCATAGGAATAGTTACTTATATTTAATGGTTACCATAGTAATAGTTACGTATACATAATGGTTGTTTTTCTTAATTTATTTTCTATCATCAATTTGTCTCGATAATTCAATTTTATCAAACACCATTTTTATATATTTTTATTGATAAGTCAATAAGTACTCTTTAAGACACAATACCAACATTCAGAGGTGTACAAAATTAATAGCACGACGACCAGGCACTCTGGTGTTTGGCTAGCGCCATTACATGATTTGAATAGGCCTATATACCGTACTATGAAGAAATTCGAGTTTACAAGGCTTAATTAACACAAAACCATTGTCTTAATCATACAAAAACAACACAACAACTTATCTGTATGCAGGTTGCAAGCATTATGAGCAAGAGACATGTTTTTATGAAAAAAATATCAATTTAAAAATGATTTTACCTCTCTGTTACAACTCATAAATGTATTTTAAAATGTTTTCATAATTTGCTACTTCAGTACAGACTATAGATATAATGGATTTGGTACAAGCAAGATGTTTCGTTTTACATTGAACTCTGCAAAATACACAACCGGTTAAAAAACGAAACCATGCATAAGATATGGTGTTCTTTCAGCAGCAGAACGATGTTTTGTTTTAAGTTAAGCCATCTAGATATCTTGATATTTTGTTATGTTTACATCATATTCCATATTCATCTTTAATTCACTCATGAATACATAATTCTTTATATAAAAAAACAATACAGAATCACAGTACTTGTCACTACATGCTATTTACTATTGTGCCTAAATCAGAAACATAGTTATTTGTAGTATCTAAATTTGGGTTTATGTTGTTTTGGTTCCATTTAGCTAATTTGCTTATGTCAGAGACAAAAATTGACATACATTGTTTTTGAGATGGAGACAAAATTAGGGAGGGGGCTTAATTGCAGGCACCCACCCTGTTCCCAGGATATTTATCAAAGTGGGGAGGGGGCTTATTTGCGAGAGGGGGCTTATTGGCGGTAAAATATGGTACTCTCAACTTCAAGTAGCTTATCCTCTGATGTGTCAAAATACTGTTTATTTCTTAAATGACTAGATGATATGGAAAGAGGATAAACTGTTTATTTAATCAATAATAAATACCCTATCCTCTACTGTCAAATTAGGCTTTAGCTTAAACGAATACAATCTCCTGGTCCTATACCTGTTACCTAACCTCTACCTGTCAAGGTAGACTATACACATACAATCCCCTGGTCCTATACCTGTTACCTCTCCTCTACTTGTCAAGGTAGACTGTACACATACAATCCCCTGGTCCTATACCTGTTACCTAACCTCTACTTGTCAAGGTAGACTGTACACATACAATCCCCTGGTCCTATACCTGTTACCTAACCTCTACTTGTCAAGGTAGACTATACACATACAATCCCCTGGTCCCATACCCTGTATCTGTCCAATATATCCCAGTGAGGGTCCTAGTAACTTGAGGCGTGCTGGACCAGCCTTATCTGTGGGAGTGTGAGGGGATATGATGGCCCATGCTGTGTCCCACATCATCAGAGCTATTACACAGCTCCATCAGGATTTATCTTGTCTTCTGGCTGCTTCACCTTTCACAGTATCTACACGTCATACAGATCTCACCCAGGCACTCAGTGGTCTATGACCTGCAACCAGACTCGGATCTAGGAAGATTCCTTTTGTTTTCATTTCATATTTATATGGTTTAGCGTTCATGGGAGGTTTTGTCTAATTTCCATAATGTTCTCTGCCCATTGTCCATTGTGTAATGTCCAAAGGACTGCCCATTTTCTAGTGTCTATTGTCTTTTATTCATTTCATCCATTATATGGACTATGATCTGAATATAGAGGCAGATATATGCCTGGGTTCAGAATAAACTATAAGTTAAACTAAGTTCAATTACCTTACATCTATTGTGTAATGTCCAAAAAAGTGTCTGTTTTTTTTAGCAGCCCTTTTCTGCTGTCAATTGTCTGATTTTCGTCATCTAATAAGCAATATTAGAATCCTTGGTATCCTTGCTTATAGAAGCTGAATTTTGATACTGTTAAAAGCAGAATTCCCTTCCATTGGCCTCTTTAAAAGTGTCCTTGGTCTCAGTTGTAAAGATGCCCCTCTGTGGCCCCCTGCCCCCTGTGACTGCCAGCAGCAGTAACCCCATCCTTTCATTCATGTCCTTTATGACCCTTATCTGGAGTGTGTCACTAGTGTATACAGTAGCTGTACCCTGTGGCACAGCCCCCCTCCTCCCCTCCTCCTCCTCCTCCTCCTGCCCAGTCCCCTCTGGGATAATCGGCTCTACACAAACAGTTACAATCTAATGTATAGTAGATGATTTGAATGCCTCTTTACAGTTTCTTTTTAATATTTGATCATATCTTGGAATCTAGGGCACAGGCGGCTAGGGAACGGGGAGATAATCTTTTATAAATATGTACAATCAGAACACCATTGCTCCCTACCACTAGTGGCATAGAATCTGTTTGTCTTTGTGATAATCCACGTTTTGTACATCTTTCCATGATCTCGTTTCAAAGGTTTCCCAAATGTTAAAGTCAACCATTTTAAATGTTTTCATCTTTCAAGCTTTAGGTCAATACAAGTTCAGTTGCTGAATCGATCATCTGTTCCCAGTGTCATAAAACGTAGTGATTATCCAGAACCCTATGTCATATAGAACCTCTAATGTTTATAGTTTCTATAGTTTTGCAATTCAATATAAACTTCTTTTTATTTTGACAACAATTATGAAACAAGATATTGCAACTTATATTAACTCTCTTGTTGGCCTGGATGTTAATGGGGGGGGGGGGGGGGGGGGGGGTGGTAATGTGGGAGGAAACCGCAGTACCCTGCGAGTGTGTTATCCACTGTGCCACCAAACCACCCTTTGCAATTTAATATGTGTCAATGGTAAGAATAATGACAAACAAAATACAGGGCCTGTATTCATGAAACCGTTCTCATGCTCAAGCATGGATTCTGTACTCAAGACAGCTTTCTTGTAACCCATCTAAATCATGTCAACGATCAAAAACACAAATTTAAATATTGAAAAAAATAAGATTTTTTAAATGATTTATAACTGGAACAAGAAATTAGACTTGTGAGCACAAAATCTATGCTTGAGCATGAGAACGGTTTCATGAATACGGACCCAGGTGTGACATATTTTAGGTTGTTGTTTTCTGATGTGGCACAATTCAACTGAAATGTCAATGCCTTCAAGATCGCATTGTTGCAGAATTTTTCTTGAGAGACTGCCCTTCCTTACTCTACAGAAAAACCTGTTGTGTGAGACCGTTTTATAATCATAATGTTACTGCAGTAAAACCTGTCTTGCAAGACCAGCTGTATTCAAAAAGGAAACCTGACAGTTTAAAGACCATCCCTACTCCCACCTCTGTCAAAACAGTAGAGCTTGTTTGTGAGATCACCCTTTCTACCTGTCACTCCTTTCAGTACAGTAGAACCTGAGAGATCACCTTTAGAAACGACCACTTTTGTTACTAAGTATGTTAAAACCTGTCTAAAGAGACCGTTCCCTCTGTCATTACATTAGTGTGTGGCGAGACCACCCCTTCTGTTAATACAGTGAGACAACTCAATCTGATTGATTCTGTTGTGCCTCAAATTATATGAGATATACAAAAAGAGAGGTATGGTAATATTTAAATTAAATTTAGAACAGTTTATCTTCAGTTTGGTGAAGATTTCGTTTAGATGTAGAATTTCCCCAAGCGGGCCCCTAAGCGTGCATTATATCCCGTGGAGGGCCTCTATGCCTGTGGGTTGGTGGCAGCACTGGGATGTTGCTTGTATCTTGACAACTGGTAATCTCTGGTGAAGCTGTCTGGGACATTACTGTCAGTGATGTAGGAGCACTTACATGGTAACAAACACACCATTTCCTGGCCAGAGATCTCCTCTAAATACCTCCAAAAACTTACTACACACCTGTATAATGTAGTTCTGTCCTAAACGCCTTGAACAGTCACCTGGAACTCCTAATTAATATTCACCCAAACTTTGTAACTTTTAATTCCATTCTAAACTCACCAAGCTATACCATTTGAACTGTAGACAACAAATGTTTTTCTCATACAATTAACTTGACCAGTAACATATGGATAATGTTCTGGTTTTATGGGGAAGCAATACATTATGATAATATGATAAAATGGTGTTATATTGTTATACTGCCACCTTCTAGATCATTGTGGTTAAATGGGGCAGCAAGACATTCGGGTTCCAGTTACTGTGTATGCAAAGCTATTCTCAAGGCAGTGTTTTTTTGTTATTTTCATGTGTACGTGAATCTGAATTCCGTATGACAGCTAGTATTTCTCATTAAGTAACTGTGCAGATGTAAGTCTCAAAACAGCATTCAACACTGCCAAGTCCACGTCAACACAAACCACAAACACAAACCGCTTTTAACATTGCGCAAAGTCTACGTTGGCACAAACTGCATTCAATATTAAAAAGTCTGCATCAACACAAACTAAATTCAACACCACAAACTCACAAATACGCCACTGTGTAAAATCAACCTAACAATCCATATTTACCTGGTAGGTCATTACTGTAAATCGTTACCTGGTATTCAAATGTCTTATAGTGTAATCTTATTTCTCTGAATTGCTGAAAATGTCCAGAACAATATCCTAATGACAGTTAAAATTCAAAACATTTAGGGAAAGTCAGAAAATTTCTGAATGAAGCTAATTCTTTTGTAAGAAGAATTTATTTATCTATTGCAGACCCCAAAACACCCTAAACTCGGCATTAATTGATCTCTTTTGGAAGATAAATTGTTTTCTAGTTTTGACTTTTTTATTTTCTTTAAATTGCTAGAAGATATTTCTGTTAATTTCAATGAAAAAAAAATCAAGGTTGAAACTGTTTCTTTGTAAATATTTCTGTTAGAATTATTGAACGGCTGGTTTGTTAGTTTTAATCCTACATTTGACATGATTCTGACTATTTAGGATATTTTTTTTTTTTGTAATTTGGCATCGTTTTGTTGCCATGTCGTACTAATCGAAAGAAATTGAAAACCAGGATTTGACTTAAATTGAAAGTTTAGATTTTTGTCCTGTGGAGGGTATTGATTTCCGGGTCTAATTGTCAGAGTATCTCTAAATGTTGAGGCTTAATTCTATTTCATAGTTGACATGTACAGAAATCTAAGGAATGAACATTCCAGCAGAAAAATTACCTAATACAGTTAGAAGTCAAAAGATTTTAAAATGCTTAAAAAATTGACAGTCTTGATGGCTCCAGTTTAGGACACAGAGGACATGATGCATGTTTTTCCCTCTAAAAACAAAAATTAATTTGATTATTATTCATCAGCGAGTTTCAGGTTATGCTTATTTGAAGCAAAAAATACCACACTGCAATCTTCTAGATTCTTTATAAATGAATAATTTAAAAATTCATACAGTAAGACATGTATCCCAACCCTGGGTAATGGCCGCACTGTTAGTGATAGGCACAGTATTGGAAGTCATTTAGGCACAGAGGTAGTTTTGGAGGTCGTTTAGACACGTTAGAGGTCATTGGTCCCCGATTCTGTACCTATTGGCGGAGGAATTTTCTTCTATATGTTGGAATCTCCTTACTGGAGCTTGCGTTGGGTGCCAGTAATCACTCATCCTCTGGTGTATGGGAGCGCTAGTGTCACTAAGTGTTGGTATGGATTTGTCATTGAGCAGTATTATGTGTCACAGCAATATAGCTGGATTAGGCCATTGATCGTCATCGATTCCGTGCAGACTCATTAGAGCATTTGTGACCAAAAGTGACATTTAGAATGGCGATGTCATTGTACAGCGTTCCTTTCTGATGCTAAGTTGTCCTCAGCCTCATATTTGTGCTGAGGTTACAATATTTCACACGTCGTTAGCAAACCAAAAGGACGTGGTCTCCTGAGTACAGAGTCATTTATATCTATGACAGTCGCTGGGGACAATCCTATAGTTTTTCCTCTTATTTAAAAGTTTCATCCCGCTTCACTCATCCCTGGGGGAAGGTTTATTTCATCGGCTTCAAGTCAACCACGACCGTCATTGTCCACGAGGAATCTCTAAATAAAGGAGGCAGATATTAAAAAGCCGATGAGATCTGATGAGTCGTGGGTCGGCGGGGCAACAGTAACACATTGGCACCACAGTCTGATCCTTTTTGCATCAAGGGTAATATCAGTAGTTGCATAATTTTACACAATTTGCACCGCTAATGAAGGAGATAGGCTACAGATAGTGAAATGTGTACAGGAACAGATTAAAATCAATTGAATAAGTTAGGCTTACCTCCCTTTTACAATACAGGTTACACATCTGTTTGTTGTGTGTTTTAAATGTACAGTAGAGACTGAGGTACAGGGGGATATGATCATGTAAAGTAAAGGAGTAGTATAATGGAGGGTGTAAGGGGTTACGGTTCATGTATAATGGAGGGTGTAAGGGGTTACGGTTTATGTATAATGGAGGGTGTAAGGGGTTACAGTTCATGTATAACGGAGGGTGTGAGGGGTTACAGTTCATGTATAACGGAGTGGCAAGTGGGGGCTACACTTTATTATAATAGAGGTTCATGTATAATGAAGGTATTGGGGGTTACATTTTAAGTTAAAATGGAAGGGTTAAGGCCTTATGGTTTAACTATAATGGGGGGGTAGTGCGGGTTACACTTTATGTATAATAAAGGGGTGAGGGGTTATAGTTCAAGTATACTGGGGGTGGTGAAGGGACACTTTATATATAATAAAGGGGTGAGGGTTTATAGTTCAAGTATAATGTAGGTAGTGAAGGGACACTTTATATATAATAAAGGGGTGAGGGTTTATAGTTCAAGTATAATGTAGGTAGTGAAGGGACACTTTATATATAATAAAGGGGTGAGGGTTTATAGTTCAAGTATAATGGTGGTAGTGAAGGGACACTTTATGTATGATAAAGGGGTGAGGGGTTATAGTTCAAGTAGAATGGGGGTAGTGAAGGCACACTTTATGTATAATAAAAGGGTGAGGGGTTATAGTTCATGTATAATGGGGGTAGTGAAGGCACACTTTATGTATAATAAAAGGGTGAGGGGTTATAGTTCATGTATAATGGGGGTAGTGAAGGGACACTTTATGTATAATATAGGGGTGAGGGGTTATAGTTCAAGTATAATGTAGGTAGTGAAGGGACACTTTATATATAATAAAGGGGTGAGGGTTTATAGTTCAAGTATAATGTAGGTAGTGAAGGGACACTTTATGTATGATAAAGGGGTGAGGGGTGATAGTTCAAGTATAATGTAGGTAGTGAAGGGACACTTTATGTATCATGGAGGGGATATTGATTGGGGGTTATAGTTTATGTATTATGAAAGAGGATATTGAGGTTATGGTTCAAGTATTATAGAAGGGGTAATTGGGGTTATGGTTCTTGTATAAAGGGCGGGGTAATGGGGTTATAGTTTAAGTATAAAGGGAGGGTTAATGGGGGTTATACTTTTATGTATAAATGGAGGGGTAATGGGGGTAATAATTTTATGTAGAAAGGGAGGGGTAATGGTGGTGATACCTTTATGTATAAAGGGAGGTGTAATGGGGGTTATACCTTTATGTATAAAGGGAGGGCTAATGGGGGTTATACTTTTATGTATAAAGGGAGGAGTAAAAGTTTATGGATAAAGGGAGGGGTAATGGTGGTGATACCTTTATGTATAAAGGGAGGGGCAATGGGGGTTATACTTTTATGTATAAAGAGAGGGGTTATGGGAGTTATGGTTCTTGTATAAAGGGCGGGGCAATGGGGTTATAGTTTAAGTATAAAGGGAGGGGTAGTGGGGGTTATAATTTTATGTATAAAGCGAGGGTTAATGGGGGTTATACCTTTATGTATAAAGGGAG
Source organism: Mizuhopecten yessoensis (assembly GCF_002113885.1). Classification (NCBI taxonomy): domain Eukaryota; kingdom Metazoa; phylum Mollusca; class Bivalvia; order Pectinida; family Pectinidae; genus Mizuhopecten; species Mizuhopecten yessoensis. Next base: position 268,968 of record NW_018403629.1, on the reverse strand, counting down.
GGGTTAAAGTTTATGTATAAAGGGAGGGGTAATGGGGGTTATAATTTTATGTATAAAGGGAGGGGTAAAAGTTTATGGATAAAGGGAGGGGTAATGGGGGTTATACCTTTATGTATAAAGGGAGGGGTAATGGGGGTTATAATTTTATGTATAAAGGGAGGGGTTATGGGGGTTATAATTTTATGTATAAAGGGAGGGGTTAAAGTTTATGTATAAAGGGAGGGGTTATGGGAGTTTTGTTTTATGTTTATTGGAGGGTGTGGTTGGTGAAGATTTGTTTGTAGACGTAGAGATCCTTGCCATGTTACATTTGTTTGACACTGTTCCACACTCACACGGTAGGTCCTCTGTAGGACGTCCAGGGATGAAGGTCAACAATAAATGTTTATAAATTGTAACGGAAAGCAGGAATGCTATATGTATATTGATAAAATCTGAGGGTCAGCCTTGTGTTATAAAATCTATTTCATCTGCAATCTATCAGATAATTTTTATGAAAATAAATGTATTTTTCTGTTGAGGGAGTCCTTCTTATAGAGGTTTCCTGTCATTATCTACGTCAGGCCTGCCCATGAATATGTCCTGATCAACAGTTTTACTTAGAAATATCTTTTCCAGCATTATTTATAAAATTTATAAAAAATAAGGTATTAATGAACAGTTTATACATATCAACAAGGATGGATCTATATTCTACTGCAAGAAGGGTTGCGGATGACAATTTACATGCATGACATTATTGCAAGCCAAACCCTCTAAAATCTAAATGGACAAGCAAAACAAGTTTAATCCAGTTTTATAACATCACCACAATAAAGCAATAGGTATTGTTTTAATAGATTGGTGTTATGTTATGGAGGGAGATAACAATATAAGTCTGAGTTCATAGTTTGTCAGGTAAAAATGTTCTTTACTTGATCATAAGGATGTCTTAAATTCAGGGATTGAACAAGATGTTGACATTTGTGGTCACAATAGCGCAATTGTTCTTCCGTCACTTAAAACTTTTTATATAACTTCCTGGAAACTTCGGCTAAGAATTAAAATTACTAACATTCATGACATGAAAATGAAGGCACAAATATGCCGAATTTGTATTGAAAGCCCCCTGGAGAGGCCCAACTAAGGAGGGGATAATGTGACTCCAGGCCTCCTGTGTGAGGCCCCATCGACAGGAGAGGATCAGAAATTTGTGAAGGGGATTTACTTGCAGTGGTCGTGTGGCTTGTACACAGGAAATGACAGGCAGACAGCTTGATGCTGGGGCTGCTCATGCCCAGCTTCTAAACTTCACTTTTGGCCTAGCGCCTAAAATCTGGACAATTTTTTTCCATGCACATGATAAACTGCCCTTGCTAAATGCAACAAGTGACAGGGTTTGTGGAGGGTTTCCTCATTAAAGCCATCAGAACAGCCAGGAATAGTTCCTCCCTCCCCCAATCTCACTGTCCATCGCTAGTTGATACCAGCTTAGATTGTTTATTGTCCTTTTTTCTTAAATCTTCTCCAGGTTGCCTGTCTGTCTGTAGGGGCATGAATGTTGGACTTTACTTAAACTATCTATAATTGTGATAGCAATCTGGCCAGCTTATCACCACCCAAACAATCAGCTGATAGATTTCAGTATCCTGTTACACAGCACAAGTACAAATATTCATTCAGCATTTCTCTTATTTGGTTCTTGTTTCGAGGAAGACTCAACTCTCGTGACTGGATGAGTAAAACGATTAAAATACGCTGCCTTCATCAAGACACCCTATTAAACAACAATAATTAAGGTGAAAATGTCACTAACTTGATTTCGGAGGCAGTTTTTATAACTTATCAATAATAGATGTGTGAATTTGTATAGACTTTGGCTCGCTTTATAATTTGTAAACATTCTGATTTTAGAAATAACAATCTGTTTCATGAAGACGTCTGATTCCCATCAATCACATCAGAGACGTTACAAATAGTGAGAAATTAGAATTCCCCAAGCAATTGGCTGATTTGTTAGAAAGCAAGACTTATGACACCTTAAACTTTGCTTTTCGAAAGCTTTTTGTCCTCTGAGATTTTCCGACCACACAAAAACTTTGATTGAGTAAGTCCCTGTGGAATGGTCACATGTCATCGTATCTCTAGTGTAAGGTGAATTTCAATTGTCCTTGGATTTCAATTGGACAAGAACGGGACTTTAATTGAGTAAATCCCCCACGTATGGTCACATGTCACCATATCTCTTAGAAAGGTGAATTTAAAACGTCCTTGGGTTTTGATTGGTCGAGACAAAAACAGAATGCTTGTCCTTACGTGTCTAAGTTGACCAAATGGACTTTAAATATTTCAATAGGACTTTGTGTTAAATCGGATAGAACATGCTTTCCATGTCTAAAATAGACGGGCAGGTCATAAGCAGGGCCACTGGTACCACACAGCCAGTACCTCTTCACATACTGATACCAGACTGGCATGCAACGACCATGAAGAGGTATTTGGGAAGATAAAGATGGTGGCCAGTTTGGATCCAGAGGCTGTTCTGATTAGCCCAGGTGATAAAGCTGGTCAGTTCAGGTGATAAAAGCTGCCTGATAGGGAGGTTTCAGATGACAAGTCAACATCCATCTGTAGCCATCCACTCTCTGTCGACCTCCACTTCTCCTCTGTTACCATGGCAACTGGTCCTGTAATTATAGATAAAATCGTCTTGAAAGTAAAGGTTATATTTTTTTCTAAAGTGTATCATTTGAAGTCTTTATAAAAATAAGCATGAAAAAAAATTGAGTTTAAAATTTATTATTCTAATCTGTTATAGTGTACCAGATAAAAAATAATTTGGATTTAAGTTTGCATTTATGCAGTGTAATTTTGAAAAGATGTAAAACATACCGAGGTAAATCACAACTAGACTAGTTGTATAGGTCTCTGCTAGATCTGAATCGTGATGGGGGTCAAAGACCTTTAGGTCTGCGGTAATATATAATACTGCCCACTCAACAGTGGGAGAGATAATCATGAGGCCTCTCCCAATCAAACATTGACACATCAGTGTAGCCTTACCATACTGCTGTATACATGTTATAATTAGTGTCACCTCACTGTAGTATTACCATACTGCTGTATACATGTTATAATCATTGACAGCTCAGTGTAGCCTCACCATACTGCTGTATACATGTTATAATTAGTATCACTTCAGTGTAGTCTTACCATACTGCTGTATACATGTTATAATCATTGACACCTCAGTGTAGCCTCACCATACTGCTGTATACATGTTATAATTAGTATCACCTCAGTGTGGTCTTACCATACTGCTGTAAACATGTTATAATTAGTATCACCTCAGTGTAGCCTTACCATACTGCTGTATACATGTTATAATCATTGACTACTCACTGTAGCCTCACCATACTGCTGTATACATGTTATAATCATTGACACCTCTGTGTAGCCTTACCATACTGCTGTATACATGTTATAATCATTGACACCTCATTGTAGCCTCACCATACTGCTGTATACATGTTATAATTAGTATCACCTCAGTGTAGCCTTACCATACTGCTGTATACATGTTTTAATCATTGACACCTCAGTGTAGCCTTACCATACTGCTGTATACATGTTATAATCATTGACACCTCAGTGTAGCCTCACCATACTGCTGTATACATGTTATAATCATTGACACCTCAGTGTAGCCTTACCATACTGCTGTATACATGTTATAATCATTGACACCTCAGTGTAGCCTCACCATACTGCTGTATACATGTTATAATCATTGACACCTCAGTGTAGCCTTACCATACTGCTGTATACATGTTATAATCATTGACACCTCAGTGTAGCCTCACCATACTGCTGTATACATGTTATAATCATTGACACCTCAGTGTAGCCTTACCATACTGCTGTATACATGTTATAATCATTGACACCTCAGTGTAGCCTCACCATACTGCTGTATACATGTTATAATCATTGACACCTCAGTGTAGCCTTACCATACTGGTGTATATGTGTTATAATCATTGACACCTCAGTGTAGCCTTACCATACTGCTGTATTCATGTTATAATCATTTTCATAAGCTCCCATGTCAAAATTACTTCTTTGTTTGACATAGCCAAAGGATTTTTTTAACTATAGATTGAAAGAAATGTCATGAATTTTATTTCATTTTTGTTAAATCGTTTTGTCAATGACTTAGGAAAATATAGGAGTATTCAGCCGCCATGCTTGCTCCTCATCTACACGAATGTAAAACAATGGAAAGTCAGTATACTCAACTATAATATCCTGGGTATCTCCGAAAATCCCCCTCCCCTCCTTCCAAAAGTATACCCCAATATCAATTACTGACCGTATATGTACTGACAATGTCTCTGTCACGACCTAGTACGCACCTCTAGTCATTGTCAATGACATGCAAACAAAAATATAATAGATTCTCAAAAAAGTCGTTGTTCATTTCAATTTAAAGGTATTCAAATTCAATAGAAAGAAAACCTTGTTTGTGCAATTAAGTATCAATAATTTAAAGGCAGTGTTTTTTTTTGTTTACTGGAGAGAACATAGAAAAAGCTGCAATGTTGATGAAGAGAATAAAATAAATTGCCCTGGGGTAGCTGACAGGACATCAGAATTGCTGGGAAAAGATCAACTCCTAGTTGTGTGCAGTTTTAACCAATCATACAATTGTATTGACATACTCATTTCTGAAATTAAAATGACAAGGATTAATCATTTAAAAACAAAATAACTGAAATTCTATTTATTTTGTCAGAAATTATTTGTTGCGTTTGATATTTTTTTTCACTTAAAGATAAAAATCAACAAGGGGGAAAAAAGTTGTCAATTTGTGGAAGAGACGTTGGTTTGTTGAAGAAACAATAAATTGGTGTGAGTCATAATGAAAAGTTTGCTGTGTTGAGATGGGTAGGAACGTCAGTATTGAGGTTGGTGGCGTACTTCGCGCGTGTGTGGGACAGACGCTATTCCGACATGTATCCCAAGATGACAATAAATTTGATCATTTCTGTGTAATTGCAATGAATATTCATGTAAAGTTTGGCCAAACCCTATAAAAAATGAGGTAGAGACACACATAATCCCTGCCACAGGTGTTGACAACCTGTGAAGTCATGAGGTACTTAAAGGCTGCGGCCAGTCTGGCAGACCTTTCACGGACATGTACACAGTTTGGTCCTGATGTCCTACACATTATAAAGGTGGCAGGCTCTCATTGACATCAATAGCTGGCTGAGAAAACTCTAACAGAGGTGTTGGGTGGCATAATTGTTTTGGTTGGTTAGTTGGTATGGAAATTTGGTTTCTTGAATTGTTGGGACTGTGGGTGGATAGGAACGCAGACATATTGTGGTGCTTTTAAGGTGCAGGCATCGTTGGGTGGCAGTGTGAAAATGTTAAGGCATTGATGACCCTTGACATCTTTTCTTGGTTGATTTGAGTGAGAAAGTTTAATGGTATTTTAATAGACTGTGGTTTTCACTGTCATCAGCGGGTGGTATCAGGGAAATTTAGTTCCACCATTAGTTAATGACTTTTATGATAGTTGACAGTGGCATTTATTAATGGGAGATGTGTATGGAAAAAATACAAATTTAAATTGCAATGACCCCCATTTGACAAAATAATAGTATCTTAGCAATGCCTAACAGAATTTAAAAAATAAAAGATACAGGAACTTTTAGTGACTAAACGAACGTCCTAAATGATGTTGACAAACAATTCCACTGGAGGCGTGAATTTCTATAACATGAGCTTTTTGTGGACTTATTCTTGTAAACATATATACTGTACTTATTGCCAAGTTGGTGAGGAGAATTGAACTTGTTGTATTGACTTCCCCTCCCCATTATGTGT
>NW_018403629.1:176425-263077 GCF_002113885.1 Mizuhopecten yessoensis | reverse complement strand
CCCAATCTTTGATGAGTGTGAAGTGGGGTTTACTGTCAATATTTACAGATTCAGTGTGCCATTGTCACCAACATAAGGTAGAGCACTGTAAGGGTTAATTATATACAGCCAAAAAGGGGGCTGATTCCCTGTAGTGGTAATGTAATTGTCACCCTCTAGGGGCCATAGAGGGTGTCTAGCCCCTACACGGTAATTAGGGATCCCTTTGAGGCGGCGGAGGAGGAGGAGGAGGAGGAGGTATATTGCCCCTACTGAACAGCCTGAGATCTACTGTACCTATAGGGCTATTAATGGTACTTGGGTAGTGAACAGCCTGAGATCTACTGTACCTATAGGGCTTATTAATGGTACTTGGGTAGTGATAGCTGCTTTATTAGTGAAGACTGTTACAGAATCAATTGATTTAGCTTCACCTCTGCGATAACACACTGGTTTAAACTTTTGCAGATAAATTTTCCTTTAAAACTGGTTTCCCCCTACATAGCTATCAAGGAATTCTACAGCTACCTCAGATTCTATCATAGGGTTCGATGAAGACGACCTGCAAATCTAAAAAAAAAAATTGGGGTGAAATCTTGTTGTGTGCGAGCTGTTATGGGCTTTATAGTGCTAGATCAACTCTGATTTGGTTTTGTATTGGTTAGTTTTAAGCGTAAGGCTACACACTTGCATATGAATTTACAGGTTTGTGTAGAAACAGGGGGCATGCATTACACAGCATACAAATGTTGTCTGGAGATTGCTGTAATTAACAGGCATCAGTAACACTTATAGGGATCGTTTACAACCAAGGATTTAATTTAGAGATTTGGAAATTGTGAGTATGTTTACTTTGCTTTAAATTTAAAAAATTGGGAAGTAGACATTTTTTTTAATTATCTATTTTATTTTGGTTGATTTTTTTTGAGGGGGGGGGGGGGAACCAAATTTTAGGAAAATGTCATTTTTTATTGTGTTGTTGATACAGATGTAGACTTTTGAAGAAAGAAAAAAAAAGAGTGTGTAAAAATTGCTTCCATTCTTAAACTTATCTCAATGAAAGGACGGGAGAGACGATATTCAACATGGGACTGTTTATCAGGCAGATGTTGATTGTGTGTTGTTTGCGTTTTTTCTCTCAAGGCACAAAGGGATTTCCAAGCCCTTGCCTCAGTGTTATCATAACCATCTACCCCTGTAACAGTCAGGTTAGGTTTTAAATGAAGTATGTGTCAAAACTGCCGCAGAATTTTAAAAAATTATAGAGCGTTTTGATGCAGATGCTCATGTGAATTTACACACATGACGGGTTGTCGGGGTTTAGTTGGGGATCAAAACACCCATGTCACTAGCCCAGGGCGACGCCTTTAATACAGAAAACCCAGCAATTTTTTAATAAAATAGAATTGCGGTACAGCTGATTCTTTTTAAAACAAAACCATGTGTTTGGTGTGTGAAAGGCAGATACATTGTAGTAAGCACTGGTAGGTACTGGGATGTGTTTAGACGGCTAATTAATGGGGTATGACTAGGTCCTCCACAGTGATGGATTATACTTAACCATTGAGGAAGACAACTCTGAGTTTACTAGAAAATTAACCCACAGCTTTTATCTTGTTTTCGGACTATCAGTTATTTAATCAATTAATTGATAAATTAACAACTAATTATTGTTCATCAGTAAATTTAGGAAAAAGATATGATAACTAAGATGGTTTTCCGCGAAAAAATAAATATAAGGCAAAATTATTTTAGGATAAATAAGTTTCAATATTGATGTATTTAGGAGTTATTATGAAAACTGTCTCAAGCGTTACAAAATTAACACAAAATGATAATCCTGTATTACCAATTATGTAAAGGGGATTTCCAGTCATTCTTATCGGGAAGTGACCATGATATATATCTATTGATATCCCAAAGTCAATGACCCTTGATATAGATTTATACAGATATCCTAGTGTTAGTCAATACCGTGTGATTGACTATATACAGATATCCTAGTGTTAGTCAATACCATGTGATATAATTTATATAGATATCCTAGTGTCAGTCAATACCCTGTGATATAATTTATATAGATATCCTAGTGTTAGTCAATACCCTGTGATATAATTTTTATAGATATCCCAGTGTTAGTCAATACCATGTGATTGACTATATACAGATATCCTAGTGTCAGTCAATACCCTGTGATATAACTCTATACAGATATCCTAGTGTCAGTCAATACCATGTGATATAACTCTATACAGATATCCCAGTGCCAGACAATACCCTGTGATATAACTCTATACAGATATCCCAGTGCCAGACAATGAGCTATTGTACAGGGATTATCACTGTGGTGTATACAGATGAGTGTGAAGACAGTACGGGATCATCCCATCAGGCCAGTTTTAAGACCATCAGGCAGAAGTTGTGTGGGGATGGTTGGTCCATTGTCTGTTGATTGTGGTTGTATTGGGCTGTGATAAATCACTGTCCCTATCCCAACACGGCCCCACTGCCAATCAACAGGCTTCGTCTCTCGTCTCCATCAGCCGATCTGTCACTCCTCGATACCTCCCTCCCTGGCTCCTGTGTCGGACCAGGGGTACCAGAGCCTCCGATAATAGTCATATGGGACCTATAATGCTCCGATGAATGAAAGCCAATTTTTTTTTTCGAACTTGTTTGTGTTGTGTGTGCACTTCCTTGTAAGAGTAACAACAAACCGTAGGGCCACAGCTACCTTGCCTCTGCTGGGACCGGTCCAGAGGCTGATAGCTCAGACTGACAGTCACTGTCTCTGACTAAACTGGATTTCTTCTTACTGTGACAGACTTTCTCTAAGTTTTTACACAGTCAGCCTGACTTGTATGCGGGGATTAGAGCCTGACTCCATCATGGATTAACACAGCGACAGGAGATGGTGAATTCCTGAACACCCCTCAGGGCTCAACACTCTTATCTCTACAAACCCTGTGTGAAGTTTTGAAATCATCATGTGGCATTGATTTTATATTGAAGGAGCGTACCAATTTATTTGATCATTTTTTTCCTAGGAACTGTGTGTAAGGAACTTAAGGAAGTTATAGGATTATTATCATAATCAGATTGACTGAAGAAATCAAAGACAATTCAATTTTTTTTCAAATGTTCGCTGACAACGGAACTAAACTGTGACATGTGATTTTGTGACAATGACAAGACTTGCTCAAGGACCTCGAAGATTTCAGTAATTATTCACTGATCAGGACCTTTCTGTCTGTAGTATGATAGTATTGAATATCGTAACTACAGATTTCAATAAGTGGAGCGCATCATTATAATTAGTGGTGTTGAACGTGTTCTGGTCACCTGTTGAGTATGACGGACAAAAAATTGCTGACCAACGTCCAACCGCCTATACTTAATCTGTCCAAAACTGACCAATATCATCGTGTCCTGCATTTTATCGCCAGCACAGCTAACTCTGGTATTCCACGCTTGTGTTTTCAGGCTATACGCTGTACCCTACCTAACTGCCCCTGTGAGTGTTTTTCACCTGGAAAGGTACACATACGGGCATGTGATACCTGCAAGCATGGTTGGGTCGCTCATGGTAAGTGCCATCTTTTTATTTTATTTTAATTTCTGTTTCTGTTTTCAGCTCATATATACTCTATTCTTGTTTTTTATTTTATTTTCTTTAGTCTTGTGTACTTACACTTTTATTTAAACTTCTTTTTCGCGTCAACAAATAAATCTATTCTCATTTTTACTTTCTGTTTATTCATAAATATATCTTGTATTCAATTTCTTATACTTTTTCTTACTTAAGAACCTAATTTTCTTTATGAATTTTGTTAAACAAAATCTATTTTCATTTGAGGTTCCTTTATTCACTACAATATCTTAACCAAACCGTCCCCCTAATATGTATTTTAATATGCTTCAAATTTTTGAATAAAATTGTTGTTTTTTTGTATTTTTCTATTCTGCATTAACCAGATTTATAAATCCATAATGAAAAATTCCAACTTTTGAATTGGAAGGGTTCAAATGTGTCTTCAGTGGTGGATGAGTTAAGCTAACAAATCTTTCAAAAATTATTTCCATTTTTATAACATAATTATATTTGCTACAACAACTAGATTTTATCTGTGTCAGTATATTCTGACATGAATATTTGTATATGATTGGAGATTAGTGATAAATGGTGAACTTTCTAGCAGAACACTTTAACACTACTCTATTGTAGGAGCCTTAATTTGTAGAGAACCGAGTCAAATATCTAAATCCTTCATTACAGAATATTGTAGTGGTCTAGGGACGAAAAATGTATTATCTTCTGTGTATAAACATTTAATGCCTCCCTCAGGGATCAGCTCCTGTCAGTTAAACAAAGTTCTTCTATACCCCAGCACAACCCCCTCCATCACTGACATAACCCCCCTCCCATCACCCACCATAACCCCCTCCCACATCCAATAATACAGCAGTTCTCCTGGACAGAAATTGCCCCCAGGGGACTTCAACTTTGTCCCTGTTTAAGGAAGAGATTATGAGTCCACTGAGACACTCCCACACTTTGGGGACAATATCCAGCCTGTCCCCTGACCACAGGATGTTCCTCGGTGGGGCTGTGATCCCATGTTTGACACCCTGATCCTGCTGAAATAAACTACTGCCTTTTTGTGCTGGTAGAGTCTGCTGTGTCTTGTAATCTGATCGCCAATTGCTTTAGGAGAACATTTCCTGCTGATGATATACAGTGATATTACTGATGAGCCAATTCATAAATTTCATTAGGGTGCTCTTCACCACGGTTACAATCCAGTACATACCAGAAACCAGCTGTTCTCCTCTCCGTAACAGTTTATAGGGAGTATTTCTGTTCAGAAACATTTCAAACAAATGTTTATTTTCACAAAAATATTTACTTGCAATGGATTCAAGACTGTCCTTGTAAGGTGATTTTTTCATGGTGTGTAATAATAAATACAGGCCAGTGATAGAGTGATTTTAATGTATTTTTAGATCCAGGCTAACAGAGCTTCTATAGTGAGGCGCTGATGCTTATTTGATAACATTATCTCTAATATTCCCTTGTGTGGTGTGTGAATAAATTATAAGGTTGAGCATTGGTAGAGTTAAGATGTCTCACCTTGATGTGTCTATCAGCTCTGTATTCTGATAATTAAATCCTTAAATCTGTACCCATGCCGGTTGACAGGGACCAGGATCCCCATAGTCCATACACTACCAATTCTGATCAAAGGATGATACAATCAAAAGTCTATTTTTTTTATGTAAGACACAGGTTATATCTTAATTGAGTAACATATTTTTTATGTAAGACACAGGTTATATTATAATTGAGTAACATATTTTTTATGTAAGACACAGGTTATATCTTAATTGAGTAACATATTTTTTAATGGATGATTATTGTAAGGACCATTTCAGGCATTAATACTTGAGTCGTAATAATATCAGCAGTTGTTACCTTTTTAATACATAAAAATCAATAGTTGCCTGAATTTTTTAGACAAATCATTATTCAAATTTTCAATTTTAGCCTTAAAATCTTTTTCAAATAATAAAAAGAAAAGTGATAATTTCAAAAATTACTGACTGATAAGTTTTTTTAAATGATCATTTCTGTGAATTATAATGATTTAATAAAACAACATTTTTGAGATAAACCACAGATTATTGATATTCTGTATATACTGTATAAAATATTAATGATACCCTTTCAAAGACGCTAAAGATAGGAAATTGTTTAGGTCACATTTACTTACTGTCACATCAACAATACACAATCTTACCCAGAAGGCTACAAAAGAAGTAGAAATGTGTACTCCCAAAACAGTCCTATATCCTTGTATATAGTTAACATGTATACACAAATATTTGTTTTTAGAAAAATGTCCATGGTATAAAATAAAAAATATATATATCAAAATCATCTTTTACAAATTAACTTACGGTCATCGACAGGGTTCTTCAGGCTGGTACATATGTTTGATTTCAAGGCAGTGACTTCAGCTGTTGAAGTATTTCTGATAAGGGCTAAAGATGAAAACTGAAAGCTATAAGAAGAATTTTATTTTTATTTTTTTGAAAAGCAAAAATAATGTAAAATCAAAATAAGTTAAATTTTGTGAAAAAGGTTTATTTTTTTATTTTTTTGTAATAGATTTTAGCATGCAAAACTATGTTCCCATGGTAAGTGTTAAGGGTAGATTATTCACAGCGTAAACTAAGAATGTCCCTGTGCCCTTCAATCTCCTACTCGACAGGAGATAACAATACAGATGCCGACTCCATCCCTATTTGCCCAATCAGAGTGTCGAACAAATTAAAACTTGGGAAATAAAATATTGCAGAAATTGTAAATTAGCACAATAAAAGTCAATAGCAGTTTATAGAGATGTAAATTTGAAGAGAGGTTGAATTCCAAACTGGTGGGGAGTTGGCAAGTTGGGTGGTGCCTTGAGTCTAGTGAGTGCCAAATCTCCATGGCACCACAGTCAGTAATGGGGTAGCCCGACCAGCACCTGTATCCCCATGCACACGTATCTAATTGACTAATGGGCACACTGCAATCTTCACATTTGTGTCAATTAACTGTCAGGCCCTGTGCTTCCACTCCGGCACCAAATCCGACTGGAAAATTATTTTTCTTAAAGGACTGGTATCTGGGATTACCTGTTTTGAATCTTAAATCGTGTGAAGGCGTTTCATGATTCGATGACGTGAATACATGTGCACCAAGCATTCCTTAACAGATAATACTCCACTTATGACGTTTCTTTTCAATACTTCCTCTCCGTTTCCTTGTGATTAGCGGCAATATAAATTGGCTATTTGTCTTCAAGGAAATTCTGTAACTGATTCCTTCCGTGGTTCTCCGCTGAAAGTTTCATTGTTATATCCGTTAAGAGAGGGAATCTGCCTATTGATGATGCACCCGAACCTTTACACGAAGTTACAATCAATTACCAGAGGCCTTTCATTGGGGAATGGTCCTAACATGTTCTACCCCTGTAAAACATTATCCTCAACAAATTAATCAGGCTTCTGTTTATATAAGATTCTCGGAAGATATATCATGAAGAAACAATTTAGAAACTAATATTTTCACAGAAGTTTTCTCAGGATTATAAAAATTCCTAGTGGACTGATAAAGCATTATCATTAAGAAGGTAATAATTTAAAACACATGTAGAAATGGGCGGGTATACCATTGTATTGTATAACACATAGAGGCTGTAATGGGCAGGTTTCACATTTACCGTTTCCTGGTCCTGGTTTTTGTGCAAGTTGACAGAATTTGATACTTTTATCACATGATCATCAGATAAAAAAACAACATGCAAATGTGTCAAAAATTAGAATGACAAAATTTCTGTACACAACAGTAATGGAGTCTGCATGTATAATGAACAGTGGGTAGATTGTTTTTTATCTTATTTTTTAATTTTATTTTGCGTCTTTGATTTTATAAAGGACTGTGTAATCTGATACACTGGTAGCTTATTTACTTCACTTGTATGACATTTAAAAATCGTGGGAGTTGTATATATGAAGTAATATATGACTACTAGTCTAGCCAGTGGCCATTTATGATTGGCCAAAATAGTCAAGGGTCAAGATTTGACTGGAGGGAAAGGTCACACGAGTGGGGATAAGGACTGACAGAGTCACCCTTCCTCATGTATTTCTCTCCTATCACAACTTGGCTGTCAAATTCCACAACTTATTTTCTATCATCTTGAGTCCCTCGGTGTGGAGCTAAAAATCTCCACAGAGGTCGTCATTTGTCATGAGGGAGTCACGCGGCAGATTCCGGGATGAGAAATCCTACATTCTTATATGGATCACTGTGACAAGAAATTACGAAATCTTCCATTCCAATCAATACACAAACCAATCATAGGATCGCAGCCAGATCAGATCATGTTATGACGGTCGTCCCGTTGAATTATGAAAAACGTGTGACACCATTATCATTGGTCATTTGTCTGTGACGGAATCGCGCAGAAAAAACGGGGTCCAATCATCATAACGGTGATCTTTATGAGAAATTGTCACTCGGTCATTTTTCATATGTCATAAGTTGATACAATTTACAGGAATGAGACTTCTTGGTGTGTTTGTGTTTGTCAGATGTGGGTTCAATATCAATGTTTGTCTAGAATTCTTTTGACTGTTTCTAATCCTTTTCACATCACAAGGATGAAATTGTCTCTGTAGCCTCGACAATTAAAGTATATCGGTATACTTATTTCTTTCAATAAGAAGTCTTTCTGTTTTAGATATTGATCTGAGCTTGAGAATTATAAATTTTTCTAGACATTTTGCAAAGAATTTGGAAAATAATATCATCTCTAACTTTAAAGATATTTACATGCTGTAGTATTACACGACAGCATAAAAATAAAGCTCTTGAATTTTAAACCTTTATGACTTAGTTACAGATATAAAATTATTGTTCATTGTACAACCTCGGTCGATATTGCTTTTCTGGGTTGGTGCAGTAAAGTCATTGCATTGGCCAATATCAACATCCTAAAGTTGCTTTGTTATAAATGTCTTTTTTCCAAATGAGATAATTTACAAAATTTTATAAACTGTCAATATTTTTTTTTAAACAATGAAACCAGATGGACATCTATTTATAGAAACACCAGGTTTACCATATTCTTGTAGGATGTGATACGAATTGTTCGTAGCGTAACACGAGGTTTTTAACTGGCAACAAGTTACAATAAAAATTAATTGTTAATCATTACGCTGCCATTGTTTTGTGTAATGGGAAGACGGAATTCGGAAGATACTTTCAACCTATTGCCATTTCTCACCAGGAAAATAAAATAATTTACAGATTTAAAACTAGACAGATGATTGGTTACCTTCTTGTTTCTCTATAGAAGTCTGGGTGGCGGGATGGATGTGTTGGTATTTAGGGAAGAAAACATCGATCTCTGTTTACTGATGGTGAAAAATGGAGCAAAATTTGTCACTACTTTGGGCCATGGTCTTGGGACACCAGAGTAGTATTGATTGGACAACGATCAATTTATATATTGTGTGTCTGCAACATGTCAATTTGTATAAACATGTTAAACTGTTTGTCCTAGGCAGTAGTGTTATTGATACCTGGGTAAAGATCTCTCATCCCCATTAGGACCAGCGCTAGACCATCTCCATCAAGTGACGGTGACAAACTCAATCAAACAGTTGACAGACATACAAATGTCTCCTGTATGTTAGGTCTCACATGTATTATTCAACTCCAATGGAAACACTGGACGTACATAAAGGTTCATTAGTCCACACCTTATCACTGTGACCCCCTGGCAGGACAATGGCGAGAGTCTAATCAAGTTGTTTGTGGTCCCCAGGTTACTAGAGGAGATGAGTCCCTATGTCACTGTTACCTGTCACTGTCCACGCGACTTCTATTCATCAATGCCTATTTCGTATATCACAGCTGATCCATTTTTTAGGAATGTTTTGACGACATTGTTGACTTGGACATTTATATCGGGGATAGAATGCAACGAAAAAAATGATAAATGATATTTTAGTAGATTTTTTAAGTACATTACTTACTAATTTACATGGTAAGACAAATTGAGTTAGTTTATTCGTGTGATGGTCACATTTACTCATTTACACTGTCATTCACCGAGTTCAATATCAGAACATTTTATTTTTGAAAATTATGCTTGACAGAAATAGAAGGTCAATTATAAGGCCAGTTGTAAAATTAACCCCAATATAACCATTTAAGTCTCAGAGATAATTGCTAACAAGGCTCTATGATTTTGTTTTTTATTACGAAATAATATGGGATTCGTCTTCTGATGTTACTGAGTATTTTCATTATGACCCTATTGGACATTTTTGCACTGTCTCATTTTTTGCAAAGAAATGTTTTTAAAAGGGTTCATTGGTTAAAACCAGTTGATTTTAAAATTTAGTGACTAGCTATGTATTTAAGATATTGACAAAAAAAATGGTTTTTTTCATTTTCAAGGATTTAACAAATTTAAGTATGGATCAAATAGCAGAAAAAAGAAATTCTGTTTAAAAAGACATTTCTGTGATAATTTTCCTTGACATGAAACAATCAGTCCATTTAATTTCCATATTATCATTATAAGAAATTGACTCCAAGGATTAAATATTTCGGTACAGTACTAAGCAGGCTGCAGGTATATTGTAGTTAGGAAAGAAACATGATGTAGTTGGCTAAGAAATTTGGATTAGTCAATAAAACATCTAACAGTCTGAAGTGGTCAGATGGCATGGGTGGGAGAACCAGTGGATCAATTATTCAATTATTGTCACATTTTGTCCATTGTAAAGCTTTTGTGACAAACTTTTACCAAGATTCTTTCTTACCGTTTAAAGGTCTAGCAGATGTTAAAACCAAAATTGATAAAAGGAAATGAATGAATAATTGATACCAATTGTCAAAGCAAATGATGTTCTTTAATCAATAAATATCACTACACATTTTCTTAAATCAATAAATGTCACTGTTGAGTAAGTTTGATGTTTTTCCTAAATTCTTAGTCCAAGTCTAGTAAACAGACGACAAAAGAAAACGGACGTCATTTGAAGAGGCCAGATCGGTGACCCACGCGAGTGGATCAATTATTCAATGATTGTCACAACTAATTTTGCCCTGTAATCAATAGATACAACTGCTCAGCATATGTGACAGTTTTTTTTCTCCAAATCTTCCTAACTCCATTGATCGTGCAGCCTTATGGCTTTTTATCTGTTTGAGCTGGCAATAAAAACTCATCCTCGATTCAAAGGAACCACACAAAATTGTGATTTATGTCTGGTTTTATCTTGCCGGGGTTCTTTATTTCACTGTAAATGATGCCGATGAACAAACTGAAATATTCCTGCGTTTATTGAGTTTAGTGGCTTTTACACGATGCAAGAAAATAAACAATAAGAATAAAATGCTGTAAGCCTTGTCTGATAGATAGTATTGGCATCAAATTTAGTCATTTAAACAAAGATCAACGTTTTGTATAAAGGCATTGTAGTTATTTGTTTTTGCCATCTTCTTTACGTCAACTAGACTGGGTGGTGTATAGATTTTTGCTGTCAATAGTCTGTCCATTCATGTCGTTCTGTTTGATTTGTATTCTATCCAGACAACTCCTAGTAAACTTCTGTTGTCTTATTTTCAAGAACAGGAGATAATGTCACCTGACCTGTTCTTTGTTCTCCAACGTGGAGAGGTCATTTGGTAAAGGTCATGTTTACTTATGTGGAAAGGTCATTAGGTAAAGGTCATCATTCTCACAGATAAAAACCAGAAATATCATCTAACCCTGACGTCAATAAGGAGGAGGAAACAAACATCAACTAGTTTGTGTTAGAAATAAAACAATTAAATAGGTGACATTTCAAAATTTACTTTAAAATCAGTAATGTGCTTGAATTTTAATCAAATGCAATATGTACAATGGTATATTTGAAGATAATATTTATTTTATAATTGGTGTTGTGTTTACCAACATTTTCATTTAAGTAAATGTTTTTTTTCTCAAAATAATGTTAATAAAATGATGTATTTCTCTTTTATGACATAAAAGTATATTGAACCCATCTGTTCTGCATTTACATAATGATAAATCCAAATTATAATTATTCTTATGAATGACCTTTGACCTCCATTTTTTAGAACCCTGTATCCCTCCCTATGTCCCCAAGCCAAACCTCCCACTACTGTGACTGTGATGTAGCTACTTGTTACTCAGTCCCCTCCCTGTCCTCCATTCTCTCATTTCTACATCAAACCCTGGGACCCGCCTACTGTTGTGATCCTATGAGAACCCTTCCCTGTTGCTGAAATCTGTTCCCTGTCCCATGTGTCCCTCTAACCAGAAAGTTAAAATTGTCAAGCCAGAACCCTGCAGCTGTGGTGCTAATTATAAATGACAACCGTAACCAATAACAGAGGGAAAGGGACATATAGAAATCAAGACGGGGTAGGGGTGGGGAGTTCGGGAGTAGATCTGTCTGCAGACCATTAGCAGAACATAATCTACAGGCCTGATCTGGATTCCCACATAAATCTGTGACACATGCTGGTAAGTGTATACCAAATCCTCCAGATTCAGGGGACCCTGCTGTCACCCATAGCAACAGGGGACAGGCAGCAGGAGTGACCCCTGGGAAATAGGTCAGGTGACATGCTGTGAGAACAGGAAGTGCTAGATCACTGAAAAGACATTCTCAGTTGGGGGTCAGGATAAGAGGTCATTGATGGTTCAAAGGTCAGAGCTCAACAGGATTGTCACATGTAGATAATTAATGTATTGCACTTCATTTATTTAATTTTTGATTGTTTGAAAATGATAAATATAAATCTAAAATCCTCGGATACTGGCCACAATTCGGTTTTGTTTTTGAAAATGTACCTCAGATAGATAAAATTTCAGCTTTGCTAGATTTTGTTTATTTTTTAAATTTTTCATTTAACTTTCAAATGTCTTTGAATTTCAAAAATGGAATTTTATAATTTTTTATAAACCACATACAGTTCAGTTATGCAAGACAGCTGTTGATCCTGACTGCCGTCTTAAACCTGTACGACTTTGCGAAAAGTGGCGCTTACCTGTTACCTAACCCTTTATTACAAATGATGTCACACAAGGCTTTGAAAAAAATATGTCAAATTATGTTTTGAGATTTTTTGAAGCCCTGCTATAAATAATGTCAAATTGTGTGTTGTAACATGGCAGTACAAGCAAGCTTTTCGGCCCCAGATCTCTTTGATTTGGTGTTCAGACGACACTAAGCATAAGTTAGGTCCAACTGAATCACCCCTCAAACAAGACATTAAAGCCATCAATCTCTCTTCCGACTGGCCAGCAAGCAAGGTCAAACCCCAGCACCCAAGGTCATTCTCACCGAGAGTTGCAGACCATGTAGCTTTACTGGCCACTCTATCCTTACATCTCCCCAACACTTATCCGGGCAGCCATCTTAGCTTTGATGACCATGGCAAGAGTGCTGATCACTTTACACTCTGTAACAGGTTATCATCGTCCTGGTGACCATAGGGGCCACTCGCTGTACTACATCACTCCCCTTTAGGGTTGTCAGGAGCCCAATGGTGATAAAAACTTTTCTCACCAGAAAAGTTGGAGGCCAGCACATGGCTTTGATAAGGACTGCATGCATCACTTGTCCTCAAGACCAAAATGATTGTCACATGGCCCCTGTTGTCACAGAGAGGCTGAAACCCTAAACAGTGACATTCACTCCTTTGGCACTTTCCCATGAAGACCGGGACCAGATGGCCCTGTTTGATTGGTTGGCTAGTGTTTTTAAGAGAGTCGGTGGTGCCCTTGTTACTTGTGTTAATCACAGCTAATTTTACTTTTCAAATCTCTGATAAACTTGACTGGAAACAAGCAGTGTCCTTTGACACAGGGCTGTTTTGATCTCCTAATCTACACTGTGTGGGATGACATTAGCGTCTACACACATTTTTCTCAAACTCGTGAAGCTGCCAGCGTGAAACAGGACCTCAATTTTATAAAACTGCTTCACACATTTTTAAGGCGGAAAATTTGGGGGTAAAAAAGATTCCATAAATATAACTGCGTTACAAAATGGTGACACAAAGCTCTATTTCTAAGATAAAAAATATTGTTCAGAAAAAATGTAAAGTGTTGTAAGGGTGTGTTTTTTGCCATTTGCCTTTGAAAGATAAGAGTGTTTGACATTTCACAACTTTTCAAAAATGATTTAATAAGTTAGCACCAAAAATGTTTTATTTGAACGAGTAGTAAATTAATGCTTGGACAATTTTTGTAAAAAGAAAGTTGTTGAGTGGTTAAATTCTTTTTTTTTGTCACTCTATAAAACTGGGATTGGATTTATTAAATACATGCAAGTACAAAGCCTGTGAGTGAAATCTAAGATAGAATTTTGAGTTTATCTGACTTGGAAAGAAATGAAAGCAATGTATTTATCTAAGTCTTATTTAAAGGAAATTTTGCAGCACAAATTTTGTTTTTTCCAATTCTGACGAGGCACATTTTTTGCTTACGTTGTCAAAAGTGACAGTGACCTTGTTGAAATCAATCTTATGTCATATGGTCGGATCTATTTCCATCAGGAGACAAATGCCTACAGCAACAACTTACGTGACAAATAAATTAGTTTCAGATTTCATTCGACCCTAGAAAGCACAGAACCTGATCTCTCCTTGCCAGTTGCCATTTTCATATAAATATTAGTTTTAATTCAATTTACAAAGATCCATAATCCTGTGCCTTGTCTTATGTAAATATGTGTCGGTAAGTAGATTAATCTCCAAATCCTCATTATGATAGTTAATCATAGAGTTATCACATCTTTGCTGCTTATATAACTAGTCTTGAGAGTCGACTGAATTTTCTCTGGCGATGTTGTTATCTGTATCTTTCAGGCTGATTGTCGTTTGAATTTAATCATATTGTACAATATGGTTAGAGCCCTTCCCAGTCTATTAGGGCTATAGCATCGTAGTGTTCTGTCATATTTGGGGACGCATTGACGACGGTCTGCTGTGGAAATGACGGCAGTGTTAAGGAACCTGGTCGTGTTGACGCCACATGCCAGATACCATTAGTGGAATATTAACACCAGTTAAACTAATGAATTCATATTACAAACAATGGTGATGGCCATCAATCAACTATCAATGACATGTAAAAACTCCGTCATCTGTTGACAGGGAATTGATGTAACCAGACTTTACGAGCCTTATTTGTGTAAGGGATAAAAAATAGCAAAAGAGTGTGGCCATTTAGAAGAGGTCCCTCGTCGACTCTTGCACATTCAAATGATTAAGGCATCAATTTATGCAAAATGGTGGCAGAGACACATCCTCACTATGTGTGCTGTATGTTACTTTACGATCTTATTGATGAGATGGAGATGGGAAATATCATCCCCACGGCAAAATTTGATTGATTTCAATAAAATATCTACTTGACTTAATTCATCGCTTGCTTTTCCAGAGCATTTGTCTCGGTAATGTCACGACGCTGTTTGCCCATCACACAAGCTGGATTTGAACTGTGATTTCTGACTGTCAATACGGCCTAATGACGTGCCATTCATCAAATGGGGGGGTCAACCCCAACCATGGACAAACGCAGAATGTGTCAGGCCGCTTCAGTTTTGCCTAACGTACTTTCTTGTCTTCAATCACTCGGCGTAAATTGGGTAGCGGGTGATATGATTGGTGTTTTGGATTAATTACCCCTGTGTTCCTGTAGGCAGACAAATTATACTTCATCATGCGATATTGTCCAAATCAACAGTAATGGCCCATAACGCTAAAAACACAACTGATTGAGAAATTCTGACAACTGTTAACCTGAATACGTCCATTTTTTCACCTACTGCTGTTGATTTCCGGGAAAGATACTGAAATTAGTAGCACTCTGATTCAATAGCCTAGAATCGTGTGATAATGTCTTTAGATTGAATTTATTCTTATTTTCTGTTTGGACGTAACAGACGGCACATATCTGTTGTGGACGTAGAGCCATCTGACTGGGTTCGGGGACTTAGTGGACATATCACAGGGAGAGTATCATACATTATTAACACAGACCCCTAATTAGACTGACGCCAACTACTTTGATCAGGTTTGAAAGTCACCAGGTAAATATTAAAACAGCACCAGGGATCACGGATAGGCCATCAAATATTTCAAACAGACGTTAGATTTTATGTTTTCAATCTGTGCCTTATGGACATCTTGACAGAGGGGGGGGGGGGGGATATTTCTATGATTAAAGTTGCTAAGAGAAAAACAATACATTCCTTTCGGGAAATTTAGTTGTTAGGCTAGGTTTCTTTCTTTTTTATTTGAATATGGTATCAATGTAGCTTTGTCTGATATTCTATTGAAAATTCAATAATTTAAGAACATTTAAATGCCATGAGATATTTTCCCAATATAAAGTGACAAGGGTGTCAACATTAACATAAACATACAATGCATTGCTTACTGCGGGAATTATGTTAATATTTCAACCATTTAGTTGGTGCTGGGGATATTGGAATCATATACCTGTAGCATTATAGTCTGTTTAGTGTTTTCTTCGATAGTAACCTTATAACTATTTCCACAGTCTTAAGTAGAGTCTATACAGCCTTAAGTCTACTATGTGCTAATACTCTGGTCAGCTATATGTCTGGATGTGCCTAATTGTGACATCATTTAATAACATTGATGCGCTTTAAGTTACAATTGTGATCTTGTCCTTGTAGGATAGAAATTCTACTCACATGAACAGATCTCTAACAACATTCTATTTGAAGGTGATTATTTATTTATTCTGGAACAGTCAAAATATTATGATCAGGAAAAAATATTCATAACACTAATATTGTATTTTTCAGTAACTGTAAGAAAATAATGACAGCTTGGGGTTTGAATGTACATTTATGATGTATATAACCTCACCTTCAGGTCTATTTGTACCCTAGGTCTTCAACCTTGATGACTGTTTTTGTACAGTAACTACAACACAATTATATAAATCAACTGCCAATGGCACCTGGGATAGATACATATAAGTCAATAGAGTATTTCAGATCTATTGAAAGGTTTGATAAAGAAGTTCTAACGTTTGCCCATGTACTTCCCTACCTCTAATGATTGTCTAAGTATGTCTATGTGATTACAACCCACTAGATATATATACTCATGTTGTTTTAGAGTATGACAAAATTCCAGCTAATATCTAAATTTAATCTTCAAAGAAAGTACAATTATCTAGAAGTCAAGTTCTGGTTACCTAGGCAACCTAAATAACAATTATGTCGTTTTGAGGGAGATAGATTGAAGTAGTTTTGTGCAATCCAGGTAAGGAGAGGTATACAATCAATTAGGGTAACGGCTGTGGAGGAGACGGGTAATCTCTCCAGGTAAGGAGAGGTATACAATTAATTAGGGTAACGGCTGTGGAGGAGACGGGCAATCAATCCAGGTAAGGAGAGGTATACAATTAATGAGGGTAACGACTGTGGAGGAGACGGGTAATCAATCCAGGTAAGGAGAGGAATACAATTAATGAGGGTAACGGCTGTGGAGGAGACGGGCAATCAATCCAGGTAAGGAGAGGTATACAATTAATGAGGGTAACGACTGTGGAGGAGACGGGTAATCAATCCAGGTAAGGAGAGGGATACAATTAATTAGGGTAACGGCTGTGGAGGAGTCGGGTAATCAATCCAGGTAAGGAGAGGGATACAATTAATTAGGGTAACGGCTGTGGAGGAGCCGGGTAATCAATCCAGGTAAGGAGAGGTATACAATCAATTAGGGTAACGGCTGTGGAGGAGACGGGCAATCAATCCAGGCAAGGAGAGGGATACAATTAATTAGGGTAACGGCTGTGGAGGAGCCGGGTAATCAATCCAGGTAAGGAGAGGTATACAATCAATTAGGGTAACGGCTGTGGAGGAGACGGGCAATCAATCCAGGTAAGGAGAGGTATACAATTAATGAGGGGAACGGCTGAGGAGGAGAAGGGTAATCAATCCAGGTAAGGAGAGGCATACAATTAATGAGGGTAACGGCTGTGGAGGCGAAGGGTAATCAATCCAGGTAAGGAGAGGTATACAATCAATTAGGGTAACGGCTGTGGAGGAGACGGGTAATCTCTCCAGGTAAGGAGAGGTATACAATTAATTAGGGTAACGGCTGTGGAGGAGCCGGGTAATCAATCCAGGTAAGGAGAGGTATACAATTAATGAGGGTAACGGCTGTGGAGGAGTCGGGTAATCAATCCAGGTAAGGAGAGGGATACAATTAATTAGGGTAACGGCTGTGGAGGAGACGTGTAATCAATCCAGGTAAGGAGAGGTATACAATTAATGAGGGTAACGGCTGTGGAGGAGTCGGGTAATCAATCCAGGTAAGGAGAGGGATACAATTAATTAGGGTAACGGCTGTGGAGGAGCCGGGTAATCAATCCAGGTAAGGAGAGGTATACAATGAATTAGGGTAACGGCTGTGGAGGAGACGGGTAATCTCTCCAGGTAAGGAGAGGTATACAATTAATTAGGGTAACGGCGGTGGAGGAGACGGGTAATCAATCCAGGTAAGGAGAGGGATACAATTAATTAGGGTAACGGCTGTGGAGGAGCCGGGTAATCAATCCAGGTAAGGAGAGGTATACAATGAATTAGGGTAACGGCTGTGGAGGAGACGGGTAATCAATCCAGGTAAGGAGAGGCATACAATTAATGAGGGTAACGGCTGTGGAGGCGAAGGGTAATCAATCCAGGTAAGGAGAGGTATACAATTAGGGTAACGGCTGTGGAGGAGACGGGTAATCAATCCAGGAAAGGAGAGGTATACAATTAATGAGGGTAACGGCTGTGGAGGCGAAGGGTAATCAATCCAGGTAAGGAGAGGTATACAATCAATTAGGGTAACGGCTGTGGAGGAGACGGGTAATCTCTCCAGGTAAGGAGAGGTATACAATTAATTAGGGTAACGGCTGTGGAGGAGACAGGTAATCACTCAAGTATTGCGATGTGATCTTTGTTTTTCGAATACCACAGATTTGTTCCTCTCTGCGGTTCCTGTGATGCAAGCTTCACAGTGTTTAGTGTTGAAAATGTTGCCATTCGTCATCTTGTTCTGGTTTCCAGCGCCTCGGTCCTAATTACATTTTGTAATCAGGAGCTCATGGGAAGGCTTGCATTTTGACGTAAAATGTTATATTTTTTACGTAGAAAGCTTCAGACTTACAATGTTATTATAATGGGTTTCTCTGCTGCATGATAATGTAGTATCTTTAATTCAAAATCACACAAACCCCCACTGCAAAACCTATTTGTAAACGAACACAAATATTGTTATGGATAATTATGTCCACATTTCTGTGTTGATAACATTTTTTATTTTCACCTGTGTAGGTAGTTTATTGCATGTCGAGGGGAAGATTTATGAAATGCCTTGTTGTAATATGTTACCATGGAAACGGTATTTACAGGTTTTTATTTTTAATGAAGACACTCATCTTCATCAAGAACCATTATTATTTATATTTTGAAATTGTATAATTGGTACAAGAATTTTTATTTTGTAAATTTGTTTAGCTGTTACGTTTCGGTCAGAACATGATGTTTCACCTGTTAACACTCCAACACTTCACATGCGTTAATTAAACTCTACAAAATACCGGGTTGGTTACAAAACCATCAGAAACATAAATCACTTAAACAGAGTTCCCACGGGGAACTTTAAACAAAAGTGAAACTCTTTCTCTATTTTAAAAAGCCAAACTTGTGCAAAAGCAAGAGATTAAACAGAAGAGACTATCTAAATTTGGGTACAACTAAATAATATTCATTAAATTATTTTGATTTTTTTTGGCATATAAACTAAATAAATTATAATTACTTGAACCTTTCACACAATAAAAAAAATGATGCCTTTCGAGGGATCTTGTGGAAAATGTCAACCAAGAAAATTAATACTACATTAAAAACACTTAAAAAGTTATATTTTGCGAGGGCAATAAATAATGTTCAGAGTTGAAATCCAAATTTCACAATTAACAAAAAATAAATAGATTTTTGAGGAGGCAAGTGATTGACTGGAAGTTGGTGTGTTGTACTGTTGTAGACAGAATAGAAGCTTTGTCTCCCGTCGTCGGTGGGGGACGTCTGCTTGGAGGTGTTTCATTCAAATTTGGTCACACTCGGGATTATATCGGTCTGTTACCTACATGAGGTTGGGGATAGGAACAGCCGTGATATGCCGGTACGGATACCCATACATGGTGTTGAGCGTGCCTACCTATACTAGACCATTACTCCCTCGGGTCCGCCCAGCGACAATACCACACCTTAATTGGGAAATAATTTGCTACCCTATGCTGTGGGCTCATCAATTATGCAACTGAGCAGAGATTGTCACCTTAATTAGATTGACCTGTGTCAGCTAAATATTGGAAAATTACCCGAGAACAATCACAAATTTGCACGACAACAATCATGGTCTCTGAGGGCGGGGTGTCACTTCTGTCACTGGAACAGCCATTCCATCTGCAGGGGGGAGAGCTGTCAACAGAACAGCTCCATTGGAGGGAGGGAGGCCCTTATGATGGAAGAGGCTTGTACTTATGTGAGGCTTATGTGGACACAAATTTAAATTAACTATCCTGTAAATCTTCTCAAACTGAAATTGGTAAATCTTACACAACATTCTTCTTACCCTGACACAAGTTAGAAGTTACTCTGAAGATGTGATGTTTCACATCCTGTTGGGAAATTCATGATATTCTTCTATTGAAAAATAAAAATACATTATATTGTCAAATTATCTCATTCTAATCCGGATTTCTTTGTGTATTTCATTATATGTCTTTTAATCCTGTTTATTTGATTTCTCTAATATTGAGAGAAATATTCAGTAGATTTTTAAAACATCTCATTTTGTTACCTTTTGTAAAACAGTAAAAAGATATGGTTTGCATATTCACTTTTCATTAAATTTAGAATCACAATTTTGATATAAAGTGTATATGCAAATTCTTGTTTGCTTCGATTTATGCGAAATAAGAAACCAAACCAATCAGATTGATTGTGGAAACAATTAAAAAGTATAGAGGACAAATTTTTTATGTAAAGCCAATATAAAATTAAAATCATCGATTTGGAATTTAGAGATTAAATAAAACAATTCAGACCACTGTTGTTCACAATATTTCCCTAAGTGATAGATACAGCACACAGTACGTATACTGTTGTAGACAATATTTCCCGACAATAAAAAAACATAAACATAACTTTGAGGAATAGAAGCGATATGACGGATGACTTCTTTTTTGTAGAGAGTTGATGATAAAAGTGAGAGTTGATGATGAAGGCGTGCTGTCGGTGGCGGGGTACATGTGTGGGGAGGTAAATCACTTTGGCAGCCCCATCATAACAGGGCAACTCTGACTACAAAGCCAGGAGTAGGGTTCACTGCTAACAAATCCTCACCAGTCCTCAGTAGTCCTTGGCCACTCTATGTATTTTACAGTCGCTCATTTTTCACAAAGGATGGAAGTATAGGTTTTGAGGTTGTCAGCAGGCAAAGTATCCCCACTAATGAGAGTGCTGGCTGATTTGGAATGACAGTAATTGGTTGGACTGTCTTACTGTGAAGGTATTAGGAGGAATTCACCCAACATTTGGGGAATGTATCACATTTGCGGGACTGTTACTCCCAATTTGCCGGGGACATTCCTTGCGCGTTAAGACTTGTTTTTGTTCACACCGCCTGCCTCCCAAGCAATACACTATACATCATTTTTCCTTCCATCATATTCTCATCATCCTGGCGATTGTCAGTAAATGTCCCAGACTACTAGTACGGGTAGTAACAGTACGGAGCTCTTCTGGAAATCAGGCTCCAAAACTGCTGGATACCAACTCCCAGTGATCCGTACCATCAGACATCACATTGTCTCTTAGTTCACATTTTGTTTCCACTTTTTATTGTTGAGTTTTTTGCTTTCATGCACTTTCTCACAATGAGGGAGCTAAAAAGACATTTGGCTGATCAACCAACCAGAGAGCATTATCACCTCGAGTTCTCTGTCACTGATGTAATTTCAGCTAATTATATAATGAGGCTCCTCATCAGAGGACTATGATGGTGATGATGCTAGAATGTATAGAAGTTTTGGCGGTGTGGCACTTCCCACAATGCCTTGTAATTAATGGCTTCCTCAGCTGAACCCCTACAGCTTGTCGAGTTAAGCCAAGACAATAAGTGGAACACCCCCATCGTCACCATGACATTACCCTGCAGCACTGTCAATAAAAACAGAGACCCTTGGCTGTCAGGTACGATGTCAAGGACCTGAACAAGCTTCCGAGTGTCATCAAACCTCCCGTCATTACGGCACATGGTTTTTATCATGACACATGCCTTGTTTACACAAGTACCCGGGTCAAGAAAAACTCTTGACACAAACCCGTAAACCCTGTTGTAGTATTTTGTCAAAAGACTAAGTAGGTCGCGGTAACGGAAGCATAGCATGGTTGTGTAATTAACTCCAAGTGACATGGTGCACTGTCATAACAGGAAGTGGTTAAGTTTCCCTGCACAAGTCTCACGTCAAATCAGATGTGATTAACCGTCTGATGTATCGTTCCGGGTAAATTTCGGGAAATTCGTAACTTGTATGCTTTTACAATAAACTGAGCCACTGATTTGGCAGTAACATGCAAAAGATTGAATTCTGTTTTCTGTTATACACATGAACTTAAATTTTAGGAAATTAATACATAAATTCTTTCAGACATGTATAAATTGTTAAATTGTGAATTATCAAAAATTATTTCTGTCATTTTTTTTAAACACCCCTAATATGAAGTACAAAAATATAACTTGATCTGATTGTTAGCTTGCAATTATTGACATTTAATGAGGTTGAGTCATATAATGAAATGTTATAAACTCACTAAAGTTATAGTACTCTGAAAACATGGACCTAACAGCAAAGTTTGTCTGCCTATGCTTACCATTGTAGAGGTCATTAAAGTGTCCTCATAATTTATGTTTTCGAATAATTTCCAGAAAACCAAAGTTCCTTGTTCCACAAAGTTTCCGTTTACCTGGAAATCATAATTTATGTGTAAAATGGAGCATGTATAAGCATATACCTATGAATGATGGGACGTGATTGATGGTATTCAAACAGAAAGACGTATGTGGTTACACATCTACATTAGAACACAGTTCATTTTGTCCTTTGTGTTGCTGTTTCATCAGTTTCCGTTGTTGTCCTTTTGTTTCCACTCGGTGTCCTTGTGTAATGACAATCTAGTACATTTTCCCCCTATTTTATCTTTCAAATAGTTTATGTTGACTTATATTGCTAATTGTCAAAGTGATCATGTTGGAAACTGTTTCAAACGATAGATAATGTAGCTACTACTCCCAGGTTTATTAGTGCAGAACTGGTCTTTTATTTCCCGAATCATAAAACTGACTTTGTAGTGTCTAAAACTTGGCACAGCTTCCGTGGTGTTTTGTACTGGAGCAATTTAATCTGTTTTTCTCGACATCAGACCAAAAATCGTCAGCACAGTGAAATTTGTACTGGGTAAGAAGTGCTACAGCCTGGAGTGGCTTTTAGATGGGATGTTGTGTGCTACACCTGTCGCTCAGCAATGTACGGCACCGATCTGGCCAGGATAGGACAAAATGATAATTATTATGAAAACATTTTACACCATGATGCCACATGGGTTTAGCCAGTGTTGGTTAGAAGTGGTTCATCTTCAAGCGAGACCCAAATTAGGATTGACAGAGCTAGCAGGTGATGGCCGGTGATACATATGGAGCTTGTCTCTTCACCATCTGGTTTCCGGGGAATGGTGGCTTCCATTCCTCAGCCAGCACACCCTCCATCCACTCCATCCGCTTCAGACCCTTGGTTTCAATTATGATGGCTGCTCAAGTTTTTGTTTACAAAACTTCAAAGTAGAGTTATCTGCCTTGACATCAGTTAATCAGTCACCGGCAGCCCACAAGTTATGAGGGGTAACTTTACAGTAAATTTATTTCCTTACAGTTTGTCTAAAGTGAAGTCATCTGACATATGAATTTTATCTATACCAGATTAGGACGATAATGAGTCTGCTGTCCAATAGGATCATTAAGGCCTGATTTATGTTCTTTGAGCTTCTGAACTCTCCCCCTTCATTCATTCCCACTTCCCTCAGGGTCAAGGGTCAAACCCTAATCAGCCAAAGCACCTGTCAATCACATGTACCTGATACTGGACTATCAAAGTATCAAAGCCCCTCATTTACTGCCTCCTGATTGGACATTCAGTAGAATGTTTTTATATGATGCTAATGTCAATGTTGATGGGACCATCACAGTACTTCAAAGTAAATTGTGTTATGATATCGGCCTCTGACCTAAGACACACATTTTTGAGATAATTTTATGTTAAACTTGAAAATCTGCTTGTTTTCCTATTCTTTTTGACATGATATTCATGTCAGGATTGTTAGTAATTGACTCGGCTACAGGGAGTTCCCATTAGTTTAATCGCTACTGGACTAGTAATCTGTAGTCTTGGGTTCGACTCCTGACAGAGGCACAATGTATAAATGACCTTGGTTACATTGGCACTTGTGTAGAGACCTGGGTACTGTGTATGTTAAACTTTTAAACTTCGCTCACCCATCCAAGTTTGTACTTTGTATATATAAAGCAAGAAGAAGATCATTCAATGGAAAAGAGTATGTCACAGTTATAAATATATCACTAACTCATCAGGGAGTTACCCTTTAGGTTAACTCATTCACCCCTCAAACTTCATAATGAACTATTCAAATCTATGATCTGGAAGAGTTCAAATGTGTCTTCAGGGGTGAATGAGTTAATGTGTAGACCACTGGACTAGTAGACCTGGGTTCGAGTCCTAGTGCTGCCTGGCACTTGGTTACCTTTTGATAGTTTGAAGCTGTTAGCTGGCTACTGTATATCTGATTAACATTTGTTATGTTTCAGTCTCATGTAGCCTTCCAGATGTTAGATGTCCTAATAGTTAATACATGTCTTCCTGTTTAAAAAGTGACTTGTAGTTGTATAAGTTTATCGGAACGGTCACAAATCATAACACGTATGTCTGACGCAGGAGCTACACACAGAACATTAACCAAAATATGAGTTATGATACAACTGTAGTGTTTTTTACGGTAATTAATAGCTCCATTGGTGTGAGAGGATGTCGGGACGGCCATGTTTCTTACATAGATGTCTTGTTGTTTGGCTGGGCCCCGACCATGTGACATTTCCCAGCCCGGCCGTGTGCACTAGCTAGATAAGTAGAGATAGGGAGGAAGCACGGATCAGTGCAGTGTCATCTTTATCATAGAAGCATGTCCGCATCAATGCCGTGTCTGTTGTCTGTCGAACTGCGGCCCCTTCCTCCCATTGTAATCCTTGCACAATGTCGACCGGCTCCAAAGGTCAAAGTTACAGCAAGGGTTATCTTCTCCTGAATGAGTTCCATTCATGGCTAGAGATGTCGGCAAAAAAACAACTTTTTAAGTCACAAAGAATCATTAATGTGTTACAGTCCTAGCTTTATCTAAATCTGTCAAGAACCGCGCTGACACAGAACGGTGTGCCTTCCCGGGGATTACAGGGCCTGCGGTTGATTTGGGAGGCTGTCACAGAGTTCAGCTTCTGTACCGTAAGTTGTAAGAGCTAATACTGCCACCACACTGCTGGTGGAAAATGATTTGATTTGAAAGTCGTCTTCCATTATTTGGGCCTGAATTGTGTTATTGAGTTAAGTAATCACAGACTAGACAGAACCAAGTGTACAGGACAAGCGATCATCGCGCATGCCGTTATTCTCGTTGACCCGTTAATAGGTGCAGGGCAGGTACTCAATAACGGATCATCCTCCCTTGTTACAGACGCGGCCGTGATTAATGCTATGTACCATCGTCATACGACAAACGTAAAAGCATGTAAACGGATACAACGGTCGCGTTAAGTGATTTCTTGCTCTTACAGACAAATAAATTGTGATTTACTTACAAGCTGTTTTGGAGATAATAAAAATGTCCTGTCTATACACTTTTAATGCTCATTTTAGCCTTTTTGTCGTTTGGTGTAATTTGGAAAAAAAAGACAACCAAATTAAAACAAAAATGTGAGGAAAACATTTTCTTTATCTTGCACACAGTGAAAAAGTGTTGAGAATCTTACCCAGCTATGCTCAGCGAACCTTGAGTTGTCAGTGCTGTTTGTTTAATAGATAAAAAAAAACTACCAAGACGTTTTGTATAATTCCTGTATTAGCTTTACAGATTCCTTGATTCAAAGTTTTATCTCCTTTATTGTCTTAGCATCACAAATTAAAGGTTATGTTATCCACATTAGGGACTCATTTAAAAACCCTGTCTTAAATACTTTTGTATTGCTAACTTTGGTACATTTTTGATGATTAATTTTTTATCTCAAAGTTGATGAGGCTGAGAGAAAAACTGGACTCTAGAAGCTGAAAGCATTTCATTCATGCCGAGCCTCATGGCAAAGCAGAGTAATGCTAGTAGATATATATATGTGTGTATGCATGTATCCATCGTGTGAGTATGCACACACACAGAGGAGGCTAGCTCTGACAAAAACATGCCCCTCCCGTGACTTCTACCCTCAACAAATTCAAGGATACTTGTACAACATTGATCACAAAAGACAAGTTCTATACATCACAGAATAGGATACCATGTCAAAGTCACAGATTTGTGGCTAAATAGGAAGTTTATGGCAATTAGAAATGTTTTCTTGAAAGAGTTTTACTAGGAGGACCCGAGCTGACATGCACTGGTGCATAGAGATAAAAACAGCCTCTCTACCCCAGGAAGGGACCATCTTCCTATCTGTACGCGAGACTTCCAGATCAGGTTACAGAAGGCAGGGGTATCAACTGACTGGCTGTTTGATCTTCTGTCTCCCCCCTCCATAACCATAGACTTTTGTCATGCTGGGGAGGTCATTAGACCTGCAAATGGATTTACCAGATTTCAAAAGCCTATAAATAAATCTCCAAACACTTCCTGTCACCGGGCAGCTTTCAAACACAGCACACATACCTTTGTATTTAAACACATTGCTGCATGGTAATTTTACCATTTTCTGTCCCTGCTTTGTAAATACCAGTTTAGAGGTAAATACCAAAGTGTAATTGAAAGGTTTTAGAAAAAAGTTAAAAGCATAGCTTGACAATCTGGAGAAGAAACATCAATTATATGATTTGTACTTCTTTTTAAAAAGGAAATCCATTTATTATTATTATTATTATTAACACTGAAATGCTGTGTTACTGAATACCAACCTCCTCAGAGTTCCATGGCTGATTGAGACAGATACAGAAATAAACAGATCATCTGGCCATCTGATATCATTTAGTAACAAATCAAATTTGACTTCATTAGAGGAACAGAGCAACTGGAACAGTATTGTAATTGACAAATGTTGGCCAGATGGAATCAAGTTTGACCAGATTATAGGTAGAGACTGTGAGATTAGACCAATCGTGTAATAGATTATCTTAAATTGGTTTGACCAAAAGTGAATGAAAGGGTGTTGGTGATTGGTGAATGTCTGAGAGAGCTGACCCTTGATTGGCTGGGACCTGTGAAGGTTACCGGTGATTTGGAGGGTGTATGGTGAGGGGTGACGGTGATTAGGGAGGGGGTGATTGTGTTTGTTCCATAGGTCCTTGTGGGGCACCATCCCCACTTGATTGTGTTAGGGAACATCTGGAATTGGTCACCCTGTCTGTCTCATTACAGCCAACACATGTGTCTTCTATAATGAGCTTGCCACACAAAATACACATCATATGGAGGAAGTGAAAACGAGTGGAGCGTGCCATATGGACATGTGTGTCCATGTAAGTTAGAGACCCTGTTCCTGGTACTGGGAGGGGGTACATAGTGTCCCAATTTAAGTCAGAGACCTTGTTTCAGGAACTGGTTCTGGAAGGGGTGAAATAGAAAGAGGAGGGGGAGGGGGTAGAAGAAGTTTAATCTGGTCTCATTACTCAGAGAAAGAGGGGGNATCATTAATTTACCTATGTTTTGTATTAGGACCACTGTGGGGGTCAAGACAAAGAGGTCCATTTGTACGTCTGTAAAGTCAAGTCGTGCTGACATGCAGTAGAAGTAATGAGTTTTTGGACCTGTCCATCCAAGTTGTTTTATCGTCTTGACTGGTCAGCTCCATACTTGGCTTGACCATTAACCTATGTTCAACATTAAACAACAAATAATAAAATGTTAAAAATTGAGGACCTCTTATTTGCATATTTTGCTTATGATAAAATTATAAATGTGAATAAAAAAAATGAAAAGTTTAAGTTATTATTGAAAAGTTATTGACATTATATACACGGCAAAATGAGTTGTTTATCAACAAAAATTCTTATGATAATAAATATAAGAAATTATACAAACATTGCAATATATCACACTTAACCCATGTATATTTATATAGGGGATAAAAGGCAAAAAGACTTACATAATAAATAGCGCTAAATAAATACACCTATCATATTCCTGACTCTCTATGTGTATCTGAGATGGAATAATTACACAGCTTGAAATGTTGACCTAAGTCAAAATCTGCCCCTGTCACAGCCCAGGGTGGTCAGTCAAGATATATCCCCACAAAGACACCCCCTCCCTTTATCACCCCTGGTCAGAACTCTCCCTCACACCCTGGACTCCCTAGGGACACACATCTTCAGGGGTTGTCAGTAATTTATGGCATTCATTAGTCATTGATGAAGATATGTAAGTGAGTGGACAGTCCAAGTGGTCAGTTCCATTTTGACCTTGGATGTAAATGACCTCTGAATGATGTGAGTGTTTCAGTAACACAGATGGGATATTTCGAAGTGAGATAAATGGCTGATACTTTGTAAACCTTTCAATTTCACAAGGTAACTATGCTTCCTTTTATGCCAAACTCTTTAGGTTTTGATATATTTTACCTTTGCTATTTATTTTCCTCAATTCTTTATATAAAACAATGTTTTATTTCCAATAAATAGCAATATAAATAGTTACAAATGAAAAAGTATGAAAAGTGAATCGAAGTATATAATATTATTCTATGAAATTTATCATGGATAAAATGGTAAAAGAAAAATGTATTATTGATGACTTGCATTATTTATTCCTTCAAGAAATGAAAAATGAAAGTCAACATTCATCATATTGTGCCCAGATAATTAATTGAAGTTACTTGGCTTTTAAATAACATTTAGATATGTTTGGTGAACGCATCATTGACTTTGGTCGGAGGTTAAAGTAAAGGTGTCAGAGCCTCCATTGTGCTATTGTAAATAATGGCTTGTGTCGAATGTAGGAGATGGCTGTAAAATGCATTAAGGTGTAACATTGTGCCAGCATGTTTCCAGATCATTAGTTTAGTAAAGGAAATCGCCAACAAATTATAGCTGCTCATTAGCAGGTCAAAATGGCCATTAATAAACATTTGGGGTCTCTGTCTCACCTGGACGTAGGCCACTCAGACCATCATTTCCATGGAAACCAAGGTACTCATTTAATCAGTACTGTTTCAAGGGAAGTCAGAAAGAAATACATGTTCTAAGTGATGGTTTTACAAAAAGCTGTTGTATCAATAACATTCAGTTCAGTTTGATTTACATTATTATAATAATTTTATGGCAATATGAACGTTTACACACTAAAACATTAGACATACAATATCATTTGAGGCAGACTAGACATTACTGATCACAGCTCCACCGTGCTCAGTTCTAAGGATGTTTTAAGTTTAAATAAGTCTTCAATATAATCTCTCGACTTTACGATGATAATACATGTCTGTCACTTATTACTTAAAATTTCCTTCTTAAACAAATTTGAATATATTTTATTGCTCTTACTGTATCGTATCAAGGACATGTAATTGTACACAAATCTGTTCCAAGTGACTGACCAAGATTAGTGTGGAACTATTCAAACTTTTGCTATCATAAAGGTGAGAAATCTGGTCGTAATCATTTTTAGTTTTAGAATATTTATAGACATCAATCTTTTTAAAAGAAGTAAAAAAAATATATTTTGAAGTCATTTCTAAAAAATATATTTATGGACTCTGTAGCTGATATTTTCATTCCATCTTGATAATATTATTGACTAGTGTGGCGTTTTGAGCGATTCTTGATATTTTGTTTTCTGAAGTGATGAGTTTCCAAATGTTGATCATTTCACTTAAAAGCTGAGTTTGTTTAAGAAATTTGTGTGCCAATGTTTGGCAGTGGGAACCACTTGTGAAGAAGGTTAAGACAACAGTAACTTGGTGCTCCGTCAAATTTCCTCGGCCACATTGTCAATGTAAGTGTAAACATTTGTCTTCCAACATTGGAGAGGAAGTTAGAACTTAAAAAAAAAATACAAAAAAAACGTAACTGAGAAACAGATGTAGCATGTGCACATGTCGAGGAAGTTTCACATAGACAGCAGGTATGCTGTGTGATAGCTTGATGCTCCTTTGCTTGAAGTTTTGTGAACTTTTAGTGCTTTGTAAAGATTTGACAGAGGGCTGTAATGTTCTGTGAAGATGCGTACCAGCTAATATGGCCAAGAAAGATAAAAAAAAAATGTTAACATTTTTGTCTTTTGACGCTGTGGGAAAATGAGACGTTTGTAAGTTTGTCCAATGTTTTACACCGGAAATTGTCCAAGATACAGATGGGGTTCTTTAATGATTTTTTTTTATTTCGTTTGAAGGCCAAGAACGATGGTATGTAGATAAATAGTACCAGCCTGTAGTTTCTGTCATTGTCCTTTAGCAATAAGACTTTTTATACCTAGAATTCGGTATCTCGGTGTCAGAACTCCCTAAAGACTAGAATTTTCTGTTACGTAATTTATTTTTCTTTATTATCCATTTTCTTTGTATAAATAACAACCATACAGTACAGAATGTCAAAACAAAGGTTTCAGTATATTTAATATGTTTCTAATTTAATGAATTGGTAATATTTGCAAAGAATGTTTTCAGTTTTATAGTTTTGGACTTGGGTTTCTATTGGGAGAAAGAGAAATTTTTATTAGAGTGTTGGAGATACTTTTTAGACTTCGGACAATTTTTTGGTTGGAGGTTTATTATGACTTGTAATTTGTGTCCTTTTCTTTTCAAGTATTTTTTGACTGAAAGGTATTTTTTGTATAGTTTTGTTGGAGTGAGTTAGTTGCAGTGTTTTTATTGGCCCAGAGGGGGTTGTTCCTTGGTCTGCTAGGCTGGGCGATTGACAGATGCTGTCCGTAGACAGGAAGTGGTGGGACCTTGTCTGTCAGGGCCAGCATGCCAACACACACCCCTCCTCAGTGAGGGAGTCGCCTGCGCCTGCCCCAAAGATCCTCTGACTTGTGTGTATCTGAACTGTAATTATGGGCTTGGCACACGACCAAATGTCTACAGGAAGCTCCCAGCACACACAGAGATAGATAACTGTTTATATGGCTTCTCCATCTTTGTCATGGTGGCTGGGGAAGCGTGGCTGGGGAAGCGGCAGAAATCTACACTCCCCTGTACCATGGCTGCCCCATCAAGCAAAGAGCTGTAAATATTGGTGTAGAACTCACTGTTTGTACAGTGAAGATATAATTATTATGCCGGAATGACATATCATAGGGTCTTAATCAATATTTGTCATTGGTTTAATGTCACAAAATAACATGTTGTAACACTTTATCCTTGCTGTGTCCTCCGTCTCCCGGTCGTCTCCCGGCCCCTAGTCTATAATTGAGTGTGTATAGGGTTCCCTAAATAGTCGCGCTCTGTCAAAGTCCATTCCCTCTAGAATCTTACATTGATTTGTACGCATCGATTTCAATAGGCGCGTTCGTCCTACCCTATCCATGGGACAACGACGACACCAGCCTGGGATTGTATCCCTCTCCAATTGACTGTCCTTCGGCACAAACCCGCCACGACAAACATTGGTAAACTCCTATTGAACATGTTAAGACTTAGAGTCAACAGAGTTACCAGGTCATCAGCAACCAATTGTCATGTTCCAGATGTGATTAAGTGATCACTAGCTTTCCTGAATGACTCTGTATTAATGGTTTGTAAATTATAAAAGCTCTGTGACACTTTAGGATGAAGTGCACTTTCAATTTTCTCTGACAAGGAAATAAACAACGGTAATACGAAAATGTTGTAATGTTAGGGGCTGATGACAGTTTACCCAACGAAAGAATGAAGTCTGGTGATCAGAAAACGAAAGTGGGGAAAAAAGGGATTTGTTTGGTATTTGATGGGAGGGAGGGATCATTGCATTCATCAGTGGAGAGGGAGCAATCATTGTATCCATCACGTCCCCATAAAGTTTTATCAGAGACCGTTAAGTGTGTAATTACTTGGATAGAAGATAGGCGGATTGGCAGTTAATGAGAGAATGATAGATGGCTGGGTTCCTGTGGCTTGTCAGGGCTACCTTAGACAATCCCAACAGGTGTGCCTACTCTAGCATTGTGACAGGGTCTCCCCCCTCCCTGTTCCTCCTCCACATCCCTCTACAGCTATCTACTCACTGCTTCAGCAGAGAGAATTGAAAAGTCATAAAACTGAACAAGCGTTGTACTCACAACCAACAATGGCTGTGGTAACAGCACAGTCGATAAGCTTATAATGGCGTAATTGAGTTTGAAGGAGCAATTTCATTTGATTAACTTCATTTTTTGAAATTCATCAAATTAAAAAGGCATAAAATGCTAACTATTTGGAGAAGAGGACATATTTCCAAATGTGTATCCAGTGTTGCTGATGACTTGTCTGTTATATTTTCATGCACTGTTCACTGTGTCAAAGATTTTAGAATAAGTTTTATCAGGACTATCAGCGTACAAGCTAATCCAGAACACAGAGTAAAGATCTCATTCCTAACACCAACATTATGGTCATTTATACTTGTCATTTAAAGATGAATTATTTCAAAGTTGAGAAATGTTCAGAAAGTTTAATACAAGTTAAATGAAATTAATACAAGTTTGAGATTCTCTTTCTCATACGTTCTACAAAAGCAGGTTTTTTCTCACTGATTTCATAAATTCTTAAACTAGAAAATTTAAAAGAAAAATACAGCCAAGTTTGTCTTTCATGTGAATTTTGAGATGTCCCTGTGACATAACAAAAGGTGATATTAGAAATGTTATATAACATTGTGATTGTGTTATTTTACTGCATAGCAATCTAAGTACATCACATTAAAGGAGTGAATCCTTGACCATTTATTAGTCACTACCCTTGACCAACCGTTGTTACTGGTATATTGGATTGGGCATGTGGTAGAGCCAGTGTTTGACACGTGCTGCTGTGATTGTTGACATTGTAGAGATGGACTGGTACCCAGGGGCGACATCTGTTGTAGAGATGGACTGGTACCCAGGGGCGACATCTGTTGTAAGACAAAGAAAGGGGAGGGTCCAACCTAGGTCTGGTCAGAGACCCCTCACAAAATATTTATACATATATGTGTTATGTTATTAAAGACTGTTAGAGACATGGCTAAGGGACAGAGTAAATACGCTGAGGGGATAATCAGATAAGTTAGGAATGCCAGCCTAGATAATCTATCTGTTCCCCTAGTGCATCACCATCTTCTCACAGCAGGCCTGTCCTTCTCATGTAACTCCCGACTGTCTTGTGATCCCTCCAGAATCCAGGCACCCTCTCCACTTCCTCCAGCTACATCCACAGCTCCATCCCCCCACTCTCTCACCTTTGACAGCAGCTGAAGCAGGCTCCCATGTCAGGCCTGGTACAGCTGGCTATCTGTGTGTACATCAGGGGGTTCAGGTGGGGGGACCCAGGCACCAACTAATGGCACCTTGGTTTGTGGTTGTTCTCAGGGGGACTTTACAGTTAACAAGTTCAGTCTAGGTTGGATCATATCAGAAGTAGGGAAGATGTATTGATATCACTTGTTCACCCTCAGATCAAGGTAAGGGAGGGGCTTGATTTTATTGTTCTGTACCATAGTTTGACTACTTGGCAGATCAACCCTAGTAGATATCAAGTCAATGGGACCTGATTTTAACTACAGGGCAGTTTATACCTAAACCTAGCAGCAAGTTGGGACCTCAGGTTTTAGTACAGGAAGATTATTCCTAACCCTAATATCAAGTCAGGACCTCAGACTACAGGAAGATAATCCCTAACCCTAATATCAAGTCAGGGCCTCAGACTACAGGAAGATTATTCCTAACCCTAATATCAAGTTAGGACCTCAGACTACAGGAAGATAATTCCTAACCCTAATATCAAGTCAGGACCTCAGACTACAGGAAGATAATCCCTAACCCTAGTAGCAAGTTAGGACCCGAAATTTTACTGCAGAGTAAATTATCTGTAACAATGTTCATTAATTTTAATGGAAGAGGAATCGTTTACTTACAGTGTTGATATGTCACTGCATTCACAACCAGTTGTATGTATCAAGTTAGATTTATTACACAGTATAATGTGGCACTGAGCACTGAATGTCTCTAGATTGACCTATAGTAACGTACAGACCATGGAGCGTCTCTAGATTGACCCATGGAGCGTCTCTAGATTGACCTATAGTAACGTACAGACCATGGAACGTCTCTAGATTGACCTATAGTAACGTACAGACCATGGAACGTCTGTAGGATGACACGACTACTGTACATTGAATTGAAATACTGTCTATAGAATGACGATGCTGTAGTGTCCACTGTCTATAGAATGTCGATGCTGTAGTGTCCACTGTCTATAGAATGTCGATGCTGTAGTGTCCTATCAGTGGTACTTACATTAAAACTGTGTCATAAGATATTCGACCTTTGCTTAAAAGTACAATGAACTGACTTATAAAGGTACTGATGTTAAAGAGAGGTTCATTAGCTTATATTACTGTTACCATTGATCTCTGGGGAAATGGGGGCATGGAAGACATTTACCTGAGGACTCTGTAGGGTTGGGGGGACATTTACCTGAGGACTCTGTAGGGTTGGGGGGGGGGCATCAGTTATGGAAAGGTGGGGGAGGGGAACACATTTGCCTCAGGACTCCTCAGAAAAGTGAAGGTGGGGAAGACATGTACAGTAGTTTGAATCAGTCAATACTCCCCTTTATGTCAATGGCCTCCACAATATGATATCACACAGATCAACTGGATGGCACTTTGTTTACAATCAGTAGTAGGTCTATTTGTTTACAGTCTACAGTAGGGGATTTGAGCCAGCCCTGTGGTAGGTCTATTAGTCCCCCAGTCTACAGTAAGTGACAGGCCCCCTCTCTCACCTCTAACTCCAGGCTTTGACTGCTTTGGAGACAAGATGGCACAGCTGGGAGTTGTTATAAGCATCAGTGACTTATCACAGTCCCCACAGCTGGTCTCACTGGAGATCCAACAGCCAGTATATGCACTGTCATGGTAACAAGGTCCAACGACCCATGGCCTGTCAAGCTGACTGACCTTATATGGTCAAACAGGTGCCCTCCCTCCCCCTGGAATAGCTGCCATCGGTCTGTCATCAGAGGATGTGTGTGATTGTGTGTGCGGTTATCTGTAGCTGATATATTTAACATATTATAACTACCTTATCTTAGTGAGAATGTTACCACCTCCAGGGAGGGTCCTTACACTCAGAGGGATCCTCCAGGGCATACCCCCCCACAAACTCCTCTATGGACTTGAGGTGATTACTGAAGACCAGATCATTAGAGTTTCTGTGACTCCAGCCCACTGCCAGAAGTGGGTTCTGTAAATGTCACTGGCCAAACGCCTGAGTATCATTAAGACATGGTCCTTTCATCCTAACAAGCTTGTACCAGTGGTATAATGACAGTTTTTAAAAGGTCCAGAAATCTGTTTCATCTGATTTGTCAAAGTCTTTCTCCAGATACAGATGTTTTTTTGAAGGTCCACAAATCATCTAATTACGTCAAAGTCTTCTTGTAACTACCATTTCCGCCTGGCAGCCACCATGGTGAGACCGGGACTTTCTCACACAAGTTTTTTCCCCCGTGTGCCTTAGAACATGCATGCCCAATTTTGATATCACCGCTGGTAAATTAGAGGCAATCAGATGACAAGCAATTAGCATCAGAGTTTTTATAGAAGCGACCCATTCATAAAAATTCTCTTACAGCCTCCCAAGATTCTCACACTCTTCATTCACTGATTCCATCCTTTTTTCCTCCCATATTCTTTAATGGTAACAGGAAGCACAATTTAGCAGCGTAAGTGGCCCATATGACACACATCCTCACAGACAGACAGAGAGATGGAAACAAACTTGTCACTTTGTTATGTACTTAACCATCAAAGCAAGCTCATTGTCTCAACATCACCGCCAAATTTGTAAAAGGCTTGTCTTAAAATTCCGACATTTTTTATTTCCGACTCCCAACTAGGACTCCACAGACATTTGTGAGAGAGCTGTGTTACAGACCAACCATGTCGCGCCACAACCTGTATATAAAATAAAATTGATGATGGGGGTTTTCTGTCACTTCAGAAGTAGATATAATTTCTACTAAATTTGTATATCCCTGTAGACATTGTGTCATTAGGACTGATTTGTACCATTTAGTTTCTGATTTCTTGCAGCTGTTGTATAAATACAATGTACACCAGCTGTATCAAAATAGCACAGACATTTTAAATTTATATTATTTTGCCAAATTTGTTAATTTTAGTTATCATTGTAAGAGGAAATGAAACCCTCGTGATAACGATTTAGTTCATAAACATTTGTAAATTTTCAACATCAGCAAAAGAAGATTCAAGAGTGAGATTTGACAAGTGATTATGTTAAGATAATAACTGATAGAAAAATCTGTAAAGTGATATTACTGTTTTACTGTTTGAAAAACGACCAAAGAAATCACATTTTTTACTGGAATGAAATCCCAGTCCTCAATTTTTTAGAGTTCACTATCGTACATTTCATTTCTTTAAATGGTAAAATACAAGTGTTTTTTCACTGTCTACGACACGCGTAGAGGAAGGATAGGGAGAATGTATAAAACTGGGTACAGATTTGATGGATTGAGTGTTTTCTATTTACTTTATTTCACCCCGTTCATGGTGTAGAGGTGTGAAAAGTCTCACAAGAGCAATTTGGAAATTTGTCTCGTTCAACAAGTATAGGAGACACTGATGATGCTTCCCTGTAAATCGGGACCATTTTAGTCAGCAATCAACTGTAAAACGCCACAGTGCCACCAGAGCCCAGTGCCAAACACTATTTCTTACTTGTCAGGCTGAAAACATTGATGGTATATGTTTTGTGTATGTGGAGTCTCGGGAGCCTGTCTTGAGATAAACGCCGCAGATAACAGCTGATACCCTGACACTGGTGATGGGTAGGAAAGACATTGCTCC
This sequence comes from Mizuhopecten yessoensis, assembly GCF_002113885.1. NCBI lineage: Eukaryota > Metazoa > Mollusca > Bivalvia > Pectinida > Pectinidae > Mizuhopecten > Mizuhopecten yessoensis. The sequence continues at coordinate 226,130 of NW_018403629.1, read as the reverse complement.
TACCCTTAGGACAAGTCTTGGTTGCCTTGGCAACTCTTCCTGCAATATTTCCATCTATTTCAAAGATTATGTGTCTCCAAGATGGAGATCAGGAGTTTGTGGGTTTGACAAAGAGCTCGTGTCAGGGGAGATCATTGACCATAGCAGTTGTGGTAGGGATGATGCGTCTTTGCAATACGATAAGACCTTGATGGAATACACATCTGTTACGTGTTATTGTCATGCAAGCCCATCACAGGAGAGAGCCAATCCAATAGAAGAATATTGATGACAATCTGGGGGACACGGTAACAGAATAACCACATAAGACACAAATAAGTCTTCATCGTCATGGTGACACATTTGTGTCCTATCACGCAGCACGCGGTGCGGGTCACACGAGACGAGTGCGTCTCTGCACTGAAACACATCACCAAATTACCGGCCGACAACTTGGACGCACAAGAACACATCACCAAATTATCATTGACAAGTAGCGCCTCACATGTAGTACACTATAGACACCTCTAATGACGTTCGCCAGGGCTTTCTTTTTAATTTGTACAGCTGCTAATAAATGGCCGAATGTCCCACGGAATTCTCATCAACTTTGGCGACACGCTATCTGATAAAGTAGACTGTCCACTTTCAATGTCTCTGACACTGTACTGCCATTGTGTGTGGGAGACTACAGCTTTGTGTTGGAGACTGTGTTGTCACCCTGTGTTTATACCCACTATACATACCTCTGATTTATTTATGTTCCACACAACAGTCCAGACAACATGAAACATGACCATTGTCTTCAATGTACTCTGTGACCTTGTGAGGCTACTGTAAAATTGAAATATTTCGTCAATTCTATCTAACATACAATCATTTGAACAAAGCACATGTAATCAATCTAGGCACAAAAATGTTGAAACAACAAATTTCTGCTAAAATATTGGAATTTGATGAATGAAAAGAATTAAAATTAAAATTCTCTTGACCCAAGGTTCATGAAAACATGGAGTCCAAATGCCAATAATATCTTAGTTTTACTGCCAAATCAGAATGGCAGATCAAAATTTCTTTTTGAAAGAAAATATTCATTTTGGCAAATATGGTATGTTTTCCCTATATTAATTTTGTAGGTAGAATAAATGTAAGAAATTTTACATATTTTTTTTTGAAGCAACAGTACTTCTATCTATACATGTAAGAACTGCTATGTAAAAGGATATTGTATATTTGTAGCTAATATATTGATTATAACAATCATTGTATTAGCATTGATTATAAATAAACAAGTGTATCTCTTGATTTTGTTGTAAAGAACAAATATTGTTTCATGCTGGTCTGTCAATGTACGCCTAATGGTCTCTAAACATAGGGCTCATGATGTCCTAATGTAGGCCTCATGCTTTCTAATTGTCATAAGGCCTGATGGTCTCAATGTTGGACTCACTTGCTCTCTGTGAAGTGCTCATTGCCTCTATGTTTGGCTCACTATGGCTCTGTGAAGTGCTCATTGTCTCTGTGTACATCTCCTGGCCACAAGACTGGTTCTGTAGGGTGGGATCACTTGTTGTATGTCAGTCAACAAGTGTGTCTGATTCAGGGTTTGATGATGAGCTGTCCCAAACTCTTAGTGGGATTGCTTTGTTTGTTCAAGATGGTGGGACTGATGTGTCACCATGGCGACTGGGGTCTGGGAAACATCAAAATGACAGCCATCTTCATCAGAGGTCACATGATATACCTACTGTGGGATCCAATGTCTGTTGCCATGACTGTCACAGCCCAAATAATACTCCTTTACTTGTATCAGGTTAGTAGGCACTGAGAAACACGACTGTCACAGAGATCACAGTCACACACATAACTGCCTTCCAGAAAATGAGATCACATCTGTAAGGATGGGCTTCGTCAGGACTGTCTCCTAAAAAAACCCGATATAAACATGCATACCTACATATTAGATCAAATGATTCTAAATAAGAAAATTACATCCTGACAAGAACATATGTATCAAATTTAAGGTTACTGGGAAATATGGGCCGGACAGGAGATTAGGAGTAAAGCTAACAGGACTGTCTCCCAAAAACTGTGATTGATGAAATATGTAGTTGTGGGGAAGACAAACAGGACTGATGTAGAGTGATACATTTAGGGAAGTTTAACGTTACAGAGGATGACTGCCACACATTACCACTGACACCACCATCCTATTAGGACCATCACAGTTACAGTGATAACATAGGTGTCAGATGTGCCTGTCTTATTTCTGTGTGTATCTACTGTTACTGCCCTTGGATTCTTATCTCCTTGTCTCACTGTTATACATGTACAAGATCACTGTGTCCCTTCTGTGCCCATTCCTCCTGTACCGATTCTCCTCTGTCCCCATATCCTCCTGTACCAATTCTCCTCTGTCCCCATATCCTCCTGTACCAATTCTCCTCTGTCCCCTGTCCCTATTCCTCCTGTACCAATTCTCCTCTGTTACCTGTCCCCATTCCTCCTGTACCAATTCTCCTCTGTCCCCTGTCCCCTGTCCCTATTCCTCCTGTACCAATTCTCCTCTGTCCCCTGTCCCCATTCCTCCTGTACCAATTCTCCTCTGTCCCCTGTCCCCTGTCCCTATTCCTCCTGTACCAATTCTCCTCTGTCCCCTGTCCCCATTCCTCCTGTACCAATTCTCCTCTGTTCCCTGTCCCCATTCCTCCTGTACCAATTCTCCTCTGTCCCCTGTCCCCTGTCCCCATTCCTCCTGTACCAATTATCCTCTGTCCCCTTTCCTCTGTCCCCTGTCCCCTATCCCCTGTCCTCTGTCCCCTGTCCCCATATCCTCCTGTACCAATTCTCCTCTGTCCCCATATCCTCCTGTACCTATTCTCCTCTGTCCCCTGTCCCCTGTCCCCTATCCCCTGTCCTCTGTCCCCTGTCCCCATATCCTCCTGTCCCAATTCTGCTCTGTCCCCTGTCCCCATATCCTCCTGTACAAATTCTCCTCTGTCCCCTGTCCCCATATCCTCCTGTCCCAATTCTGCTCTGTCCCCTGTCCCCATATCCTCCTGTACAAATTCTCCTCTGTCCCCTGTCCCCATATCCTCATATCCTCCTGTACCAATTCTCCTCTGTCCCCTGTCCCCTATCCCCTGTCCTCTGTCCCCTGTCCCCATATCCTCCTGTCCCAATTCTGCTCTGTCCCCTGTCCCCATATCCTCCTGTACAAATTCTCCTCTGTCCCCTGTCCCCATATCCTCCTGTACCAATTATCCTCTGTCCCCTTTCCTCTGTCCCCTGTCCCCTATCCCCTGTCCTCTGTCCCCTGTCCCCATATCCTCCTGTCCCAATTCTGCTCTGTCCCCTGTCCCCATATCCTCCTGTACAAATTCTCCTCTGTCCCCTGTCCCCATATCCTCCTGTACCAATTATACTCTGTCCCCTGTCCCCATTCCTCCTTTACCAATTATCCCCTGTCCCCATTCCTCCTGTACCAATTATCCCCTGTCCCCATTCCTCCTGTACCAATTATCCTCTGTCCCCTTTCCTCTGTCCCCTGTCCCCTATCCCCTGTCCTCTGTCCCCTGTCCACATATCCTCCTGTACCAATTCTCCTCTGTCCCGTGTCCCCATATCCTCCTGTACCAATTATCCTCTGTCCCCTGTCCCCTGTCCCCATATCCTCCTGTACCAATTATACTCTGTCCCCTGTCCCCATTCCTCCTTTACCAATTCTCCTCTGTCCCCTGTCCCCATATCATCCTGTACCAATTATCCTCTGTCCCCTGTCCCCATTCCTCCTTTACCAATTCTCCTCTGTATCCCTATGTTACAGTATTCTCTATTCTCAATTTCTTCCTCAAATCCATTTGCAAATATTTCAAACGGAACAAAAACCTTGCAACTGTTAGAAAAGTTGAATTTAAATCAGCTCTGTTATATAACAGTAAGGAATGAAATATATGTAATATTTTGTGATAATCATGATTACTCAACTCTCTAATCCAGATTTACCTGACTGTGTCCTCTCTACCTCGTTTAAAAAGTATAAGTGATCTTTTATTTAGCTATATTTTCACATTGTCAAAATTTAAAGTGAAAAATGAAAAAAATTAAACAGCAGTTTCATTTTGGTTTTACAGAAACAAATATCATTAATACCATAAACAAACCTATTTAGTTTGACAGGTTTTTGTCCACGTGAAACTCTCTGTGCCTGATCATATTTTTTGCATTCAATGATTTTAAGGAATCTGAACAGCTGTTTAAAGCGAGATGAGGCCGTTGCTATGGTTACTGAGAAAACCACTGTGACAATGTCTCTGATTGAATTTTGTGTGTGAAGGCAATTTGATATTCGATCAAGGTCATTCAGGAGCTTACATTTTTTGCAGTGTGAAGTTCTAAAAGTGCATGAGGTGGGGGAAAAAATCAATTTTGTTATAAAATCTGACAGCAAATTCCTGCATTATAAAATATATCAAAGTCTACACATTTCCATATTTTTCATACTTTTTTTCCAATTGGATGTCTTTGGTGTCATTCATGAATGAAATTGATCTGATATCAGTACAACTGATACTAGCTGTAGTAGAGGTACCATTTCAGGGTTTCCAATCAATATAGTTACAATTCCATCAGGATGCCAACTTCCTTTTTTTTACCCTCTGTGACAGTGTTCCTTGTAACTGGCATGCATGGGGTGAAATAAGAATTGTCATGTGATACATTCATCATAGCGATATTGATTGCGTACTCGACCCTTCTCATCAATATATCATTGCAGGGCCTGCACATACCAATGTCACACTTCCACAAAGTTTGGCAGGCAAACAAACTATTGATCCCGACTCAACTGGTTTGATTTTCAATTGAAATATCTCTGGTTTTGATGCGACAACGAAAACCTGTATTTTCTTATTGTTGCTTGAGAACAGTTTATAAAAGGTGTTAGACTTGTTGTTGCTTGGGAACAGTTTATAGACGGTGTTAGACTTGTTGTTGCTTGGGTTGTTTTGACACATTGATTTATACTTCAGGTGAAGCTTTGTAGAAATCATTTCATTTCTTATTTCAATATCATCTTGAAACTCTGTTAGTTAACAAGTTTCTGTATAGATATTTTCAGGAAATACCATAAAAGGTGGGATTTTTTTGCAGAGTTGTAATATTCACACTGGTCACAAAAACAAAGAAAACATATCCACAAAATAGCATTCTGATTCATCCTTTTTGCAGCACTGGATACAAAGGGCACTAAAATCCATGAAAAATAGATCCAATGAATTGACCAATTTAGTCAATCTTTGAAAATATGGATAGCAAAATTTCAGACTTTTACATTATGGTCGAAGATGCAGACATCTTGAAAATGAATTTTTCTTATCACATGAATTAACAAGATTCAAGGATACACACATGATGAGAAGAAATACAAGATTACTCTGTAATAAATTATTGGGATTTCAATCCAACTTAAAAAGGGAACAAAAACAAGAGTATTCTTAGTAAAGGATTTTTACAGAAATTCACTATTTTACTTTTACTCAGTAAACCACAGATGTGAGCGAGGTGTAAAAGTGTACTGTTATCAGGCTCTACAGGAACCTGGAACCAGGGAAAGTTCCCGGGGTCATTGTGTGTTTGTGAATCGGTGGGTGATAAGTTGGTTCCCCTCCTGACATCCTCACTTGACCATAAGTCAGACTCTGGCTATCAGCAGCTCCTCCTGTGTTTGTATCCTCCTCACCTATTTCCTCAGAGCACTGTTAGGATAACGCAACACTTCTCAAATCAAAGTTTAACAATTACAAAGTCCTGTAAATATTTTAAGTATTGAGTGTTTCTGTTCTTCCTTTCAAGAGAAAATTGTTTAACTCTGATAAATAGAATAGTTGGGATAATAAAGTATGAAAGTGTTAAGTGACACAATTTTCATGGGTAACATTCTGTGGAGCTGACAGGGCTTTGCTGATACGGTGAAGTTTGACTGCTAGCCAATGATTGGCCCCCTCCCCCATCTCTGCTGCTTCAACCCTCCTGACAAACGTATAAATCACACATCTACAGATGGCTTGGTTACTTGGTACAGTGACAGAGGGACATGTGAACCCATCAACACTATACACACTGGGACTTATATACAGTGGGTGAGGCTGGGACAAACTTATTCTCTTACAACTAGGGTAAGTTTGGGACAGGGGTGAGGCTGGGGCAAACTAATTCTCTTACAGCTAGGGTAAGTTTGGGACAGAGGTGAGGCTGGGACAAACTTATTCTCTTACAACTAGGGTAAGTTTGGGACAGGGGTGAGGCTGGGACAAACTAGTACTCTTACAACTAGGGTAAGTTTGGGAAATTTCACATTGACAGTTACTTAGTTGGTGCTGGGACAAAATAGTGCATTTATATCTAGGGTAAGTTTGGGACATTTTTTATTGACAGTGACCCCAGGGGTGAGGCTGGGTCCAACTAGTACTCTTACCACTCGGGTAAGTGCAGGTTATATTGACAGTTATTGGAGTGGGGGCTTGACAAAATAGTACATTTACAACTTAAGTAAGACTGATACCTTCTCATTGGGACATTTTGATTTATATATGAATATGATACTTACAACAGGGATCAGGTTAAGTCTTTAGTTTTCAACAAATACATATACTCCTTCTTTCTACTCTTTTTCCTCATTCCTACCTCTCACTCTGTATGGCTGTTACACATACTAGTATGTGGGGGGGGGGGGGGGGGGGGGGGGGGGTGTAGAGGTTTAACTTAAGCTGTGTGTCACTGCCAGTATGGTTAGGTAGAATTGTTTGTTTTGGACACAGTTGATATGTAACATAAAGCCAATGTTCCTTATGATAAAGGTATTCTGTGTACAACCTATTACCTTAGCTTAAAACTGTGAGGGGTTCACCGCATCAGGTCCAACTTGGATGACCAGCTAATGATAAGGATATCTATTACAGAAAGTTTAAAATCAAAGACGTCTTGATTTAGAGATCTTCATGAAATAAGTCATTCTCTTTATATTTCATCTGTCCAACCTTAAAATATTCAAGAACAAAGGCCAAAGAGAGTTCCTAATTGATGTCGTTGGCCAGAGTAATAAAAAATAATTCATAAAGTAATACAATATTCATCGCGCACTGCTTCACCCGGGTCGTCTTTAGCCTTGGCCTTATGTATACAGTCATTTATTAGTAATGGTGATTCGGATGTTTACTGCCTTCTGGCATGCTTGGGCAATGGTGACCAAAGGTAAACTTGGCAGTGATGCTTGTCCCGGACCAACTGTCTACAGTTGCATGACCTGACCTCATAGCGAGATCAATTATACACAGATATCATGCACGAAAAGACTTCCCCTTTCCGGTACCTGTGTGTGGAGACCTTAATTGGAGAGATAAACCTAATTAATGGCTGCTCCCTAGGGACCTTTCCTTTCTCTTGGTCTCTCTGATACATGTGTTTCTGTTCTGAGACACTAGGACAATCCTGTCTCAGTTAACTTTGTACATTTTCCAGGTATAACTCACCTGGACACCTTTCAGGTATAATGTGTTTCTAAAAGTATCTCCAATCATTTTCTTGGTATCCTGTTTCTATCTAGGTAATATTCTTCAACTGGGGTTTTGAAAACAAAACAAAAAATTGGACACAATCTTCTATTTTCCTTATTTTGAAATTAAATTTTAAATGAATAAGCATTAAGCATATTTATCTTTGGATTAAATTTGTGATTTCCTTGATATTTTTCAGCATTAGACAAGCTGGGTTATCGACACATATTCAATCTCGGGATGCAGGTGGAGGTAGTCCAGCCCAACATTGTCTTTGACATTGCCAGTCTCATGTTATATGGTGCCCAGGCCACACCCATACGGCTCAAGATTCTCCTCGACCGACTCTTCAGTGTCCTCCAGCACGATGAGGTCTTACAGGTCCTACAGGGCTTCGGTTGGAACTATGAGGACTACGCCCGGGGGTACATACTTCAGGTGGGTAGTGTTGTGTGACCCGGGGGGTGGGGTATATACTGCAGGTGGGTAGTGTTGTGTGACCCGGGGGGTGGGGTATATACTTCAGGTGGGTTGTGTTGTGTGACCCGGGGTTGGGGTATATACTTCAGGTGGGTAGTGTTGTGTGACCTTGGGTGGGGTACATAAGACGGGTGGGTAGTATGTTTGACTTGGGGTGGGGTACATAAGACGGGTGGGTAGTATGTTTGACCTCGGATGGGGTACATAAGACGGGTCGGTAGTATGTTTGACTTGGGGTAGGGGTACATCAGACGGGTGGGTTGTACATTTGACGTGGGGTAGGGGTACATAAGACGGGTGAGTAGTATGTTTGACCTCGGGTAGGGGTACATAAGACAGAGTTTACCCAGGGTAGGGGTACATAAGACGGGTCGGCAGTATGTTTGACCAAGGATAGGGGTACATAAGACGGGTGGGTAGTATGTTTGACTTCGGGTAGGGGTACATAAGACAGGGTTTACCAGGGGTAGGGGTACATAAGACGAGTCGGTAGTATGTTTGACCAAGGGTAGGGGTACATAAGATGGGGTTTACCCGGGGTAGGGGTACATAGGACGGGTGGGTAGTATGTTTGACCCGGGGTAGGGGTACATAAGACAGGTCGGTAGTATGTTTGACCTGGGGTAGGGGTACATAGGACGGGTCGGTAGTATGTTTGACTCGGGGTATGAGTACATAAGACTGGTCGGTAGTATGTTTGACCCGGGGTAGGGGTACATAAGACGGGGTTTACCCGGGGTAGGGGTACATAAGATGGGTCGGTAGCATGTTTGACCCAGGGTAGGGGTACATAAGACGGGGTTTACCCGGGGTAGGGGGACATAAGATGGGTCGGTAGCATGTTTGAACCAGGGTAGGGGTACATAAGACGGGGTTTTCCCGGGGTAGGGGTACATAAGATGGGTCGGTAGTATGTTTGACCCGGGGTAGGGGTACATAAGACGGGTCGGTAGTATGTTTGACCCAGTGTAGGGGTACATAAGACAGGGTTGACCCGGGGTAGGGGTACATAAGACAGAGTTTACCCGGGGTAGGGGTACATGAGACGGGTCGGTAGTATGTTTAACCAAGGATAGGGGTACATAAGACGGGTGGGTAGTATGTTTGACTTCGGGTAGGGGAACATAAGACAGGGTTTACCCAGGGAAGGGGAACATGAGACGGGTCGGTAGTATGTTTGACCCGGGGGAGGGGTACATAAGACAGGGGTTACCCGGGGTAGGGGTACGTGAGACGGGTCGGTAGTATGTTTAACCAAGGATAGGGGTACATAAGACGGGTCGGTAGTATGTTTGACCCAGGGTAGGGGTACATGAGACGGGTCGGTAGTATGTTTGACCAAGGGTAGGGGTACATAAGACAGGGTTGACCCGGGGTAGGGGTACATAAGACAGGGTTTACCCAGGGTAGGGGTACATGAGACGGGTCGGTAGTATGTTTGACCACAGCAGTGGGATAAATATGATAGTTACGTAGTGTTGTGTGGCTTGGTGTCCTATACAATTTTCATCCCCATAAAAAACCTAACTTGTTGAGAATTCTTTTTTAATAAATACTCAACCCAAAAATCGTTAGATGCAGAATGAAGAAGTAGAACATTTACATCACAGCATATCAATGCAAAATATGTTTATAGTCAAAGAAATGTTTTGTATTTGAAATGTAATTTTACAGGATAGGTTTTACATAGATATTGTACAGAGACATTTTGGGACATTCTAACATCTTGCTTTGATTACTAGAAATCTAACTAATGGACAATAAATCAAGGGAGATTACTCTTGAACTTGAAAAAGTGACACAGGTGCAGTAAGCATCCTTAACACAGAGTTTGTTGTAATGTTCGTAGCAGGAGTTGAGCTGGCAATGTGTCTGTCGTACATTACAAGCGTTCCCGTTACATTGGCAACAGATTTCGTCTCATTACTTGCTCTTGTAACACAAAACTATTTCTATGACGTCATGATGATTTTCAAACTGGATAAAATGGAAATAAAGAACAATCCTATGACTTTATATCAAGCAATCAAATTGGGTACACCAGCACATGGTGTGGGGAGGTGGCAGTAATCAGCCAATTTACTGAAACGAAAATATTATGTTCAAAAGATGAGCCTTATCAAAACTTGAAATAAATCAGGAACTTATTCCATGTACAAATGTATAAATAGTTATCAATAGTATCCAGCAGGTAGTAAAAATCATACTTATTTTAGTTTAGTAGATTTGTTCCTGTCTTTGGACATTGTTAAACCCATAAAGTAATTCTTTTTAATTAATTTCAAAACTATTTTCATCATAAAAATGTATATCCATAAAATATTCTTTTCCACAATGAAAAAATATCATTAATTGAAAGCTAGTATTTTGTATATATCAATAACAAAAGAAATGAATGTCTTTTCGACAATTCAACCAAATGTATAACAATCAACAATGCTTTAAACACTGGGTGCAGTGGAGGTACGAGTAAGTACACGATGATGACAGACACCAGAACAACATGGTTTGGTTCATGTTGAGCTCACCGACTGTTTACCTGTCGAATAATCAAAGCGCTACCCCTGAAAACTTCTGGCACACGAATCCTCACGATTCTCCCATCCTGCTGGGGTCCCCGCTGATGGGGAGTGACAAAATTAGGGGCTTTTAAAGTCCGCACAAGACACAGATGCCATCAGTTGAGGGGAGATGCATGTTTCTAGTGTATGTTGCTAATTTAAATAAATGGGGGATGTTAAGGAGAGAGCGACTTGGGAATGTGAGGGTCAGGAAGGAGTCAGGGTTTGTCAATGTTCGGGGTTATATTTTCATTGCTTGTGCATTTCAATGTCAAAAGGTCATCCTTGTGTCAGAATTTTGTAATTTCATGAATTCTATCTGCAGAAATAGTTACTTAAAGCATTAAAAACCACAGACAGAATTTGTCAGATAGAAGTGGTGTGATATGCTTTATGCACACAAAAAAATCAGTTTTACTTGGGTAGTGACAGTTTCATTAAAAGATTTATCAAAGAAAAAGTAAAAAACTTAAAGGGCATATAACAAATTATGCTATGTAAATTTTACAATTACAAGTTCTGGAAGATATTTATGAAATGTCTCACAATTCTACCCATGGGCAAGCTATTACACAGGAAAGGCATTCAGATAGATATCATTACCTAATCATAGCGGGGCTTTATTGGTACATTGTCTTACAATGAGTTGGAGTAACTTAAACAGTATCTGGAACCAGAATCTTGTTCAAATTGTTTATTTGTCAGAGTTTTTTTGGTAAAAGTCGCACCTATAAACACAAATCAGAAATTTGATCTAGAGAAGGACATGTTCTGGAAGAGGTGCTCCCCTTTAGCTACCTAGGAGATGAAGCTTCTTGGCAGATAATCAAGGCTTTTTGGAAATGATAAAATGAAATGTGTTTGCCTGAAATTGTCAAATGTGTTTTTGCTTTCCACTTATCTGAGGGGAGGTTTGCGTTAGGGTTTAATGTCGTAACATGATTTTCACATTAAAATGGATGGTATTGGTAGATGAAAGTGCACATGCGAGGCACGTGGCGCTCAGCTCGTTGGAGCGACGTAGGTTATTTAATAGCGAGGTAGCTCCCTCCGCAATTATAACCATATGCAAATTGTAGGTAGAATCTGCAGAATTCTAAATTGTATAATTGGATAGCAAATAAATTGAAAATTTGGAACTGTAGTGTTAGTTAACTGTTTAGGGAAGACATTGTTTCACAGTGGGCAAGCGGTGTTGAAGACGCTTTCACGAGTCATTAAGATTATAGCACCAAAGGCGAATTGGTTTGAGGCCTAATTAAAAGGATTCACATTCGTAGCTCCCAAAAGGCCTTTAATTATGTGGCTCGGCTTCTTCTCTCCATTGTTATGGAACCCATCCATGTCTTTCTACGAGTGGAAAACCAGGGTGATCATTATGAAAAGCAAAAATAATTCTAAACTGAGAAAATTTTAATTACATTGTATATTTGAACTGCAAGAGTTATATCGATGGTGAAGGGGGCCACATTCTTAGTTCAGCTTCTGGTTTAGACTTGGACACCAAAAATCATTAAAATAATTCCACCTTTATAAGTTCACTGCAGCATCTGTGTCTGGGTTTGCGGTCTGGGTGCGAATTCCGTGGATACCGCCTGATGTAGGTGTTAGATGTCCTGTGGTGCATTTGTAATTATGGTCGTTTTTTATCAATATCCGAATGTTTTATCATTTAAGTTCTTTCAGCAGTCGTCTTTACAAATATACATCTACTGGGATATATATACTGTTTTTATATCAAATTATTCATGTGATGTCCTCTTCTTCTAGACTTTCTACCAGAAAAGTAGCAAAAGATTCTTCTTAACACCCTAAAGAAATCACTATAACTAGTTAACTTAAGCATTTATAGTACCAAAAAAAAAAAATCTTCCATCTTCTTCACTTTGGTTTATTTATAATATACAAAAAAATATATAATTGTATATGATAAAAACGGGGAAAAAATTGTTTTGTGAAAACAAAAAATACCACTTAAAATGGAGAAAAAAAAGTGCAGGTAATCACCATTACAGGGATGAGATGAAGAGATCCCTTTCCTTAGGATTGGAATGTGTTGAAGGGGTCTCCCTATCCACCCTCACCGCCTCTCCGTCCTCCCTCCCCTCCCCATAATCAGCTACATTTTAGTGTAAAATATTTTGTCACAAATGTTTTCATATGGATACCATCCTGAACAGGAATTTGGATTTGCTGCTGAGAAATTGCAGAACGATTTGGAAAGAATTTGTGGTTAAATAGACTTGTAATCATGCAGACCTGAATTAGATTGAATACTGTCCAACAATTGGGATTTTAGCCCTCACACGTTTACGTAATCTATGGGTAGACAAACATCTTCCATTAGTAAAACACATGTAATACCAGTATTTTTGTATAAAACCATAGCTTTATTACCACAGTAATTATGGTGAATTGACGAATTAACATCATCTGACAGCTCCATGGGGACTGGTAAGGGTCAATGGGAAGCTTAGACAGGACATACTGATTCCCCTGGGGGCCATGCATCATTGTTAGGAATATCTGGTTCAGTGTAAAGCTTGGCCTGTCCCCTGTCATGTTCCCAAGTCTAATTGTTTTACAAAGTCCAGAAAAGGAGCAACAATGACCGATATATCTCGGGTCTGATGGGTCACTGGAGGGACTGTTGACCGGTAGACTGCCACAGATGATTGGCTGCCTAGCCTTACTTGTTGGTGCGAGTCCAAGTTATAGTATAGTACCTCCCCTGTCCTGGCCAGCCTGATAGGAGGGGTCCTGTCTTACTAAGTGAAGTGTAGAGGGGGTTGTTTCTTCATTCAGAATTAGGTGTCTTTTTTATTTGAAAAACCTGATGATAACACTTCACATTGTAAAATGAAGTAACAGAATGTAAGTGAAAATATGAGATAACATTGATTATGTCCTCACATGCCCAATAGAAAATCTGAAAATTAAATACCTGTCCTTATAAGGTATGTGCATGCATTATAAATTCTATAGAATAGACAGTATAGATAAAGCTGTACACCCCCTGTCTACTGGTACAAAGAGGTATTGTGTAAACCCATTGTAACAAGTATTACCTTGACGAGAGGCATACTGCAGGCAGCAGGTAGAGACTTCCGTGTTTACCACCTCAAACATGTTATCCCCTCACAGCAAAATATGTTCCAGATTCGGTACGGTAGGCTGATTCTCTAATCATCCCTTAGACTTCCGGGCTACAAAGATGTGGCTCTCCATCACTTTTATCTCTCTTAATTCACAGCAAGACTTTCATATTTCTACAAACACAAATAAACAAAGACATACCGTAATGGCCGACATCTAGTAAAACCTCACAGGGATGAGCTAACCCACCAATATTGAATGACGCTTTAAAATAATATTTTCAATTATACACATTTGATATTATGGCATCATTAGGTAGATAATCAGTTGGAAAATTGTCAAAACTTTTGTTGCAGGATAACTCTTATAATAATTCCGTCAAAATCACAGGGAAGTTATCGTCGGTAGGATCACAAGAAACCGTTTGTTGCAAGGTGAAGTAATTTCACGAAAGTAAAAGTTGATCATTTAATGGTGAACAGACTGGGATGACCCAGGTATGCGGATGAGGAAATGAAAGATAAAAGGTTTCACAGGGAATATTGTCCATCTTTCATATCCTTTGTTTTGTAGTGTGTGTGAAAATAATTCTCTAATTTGTTCAAGAAAACATGAGGATCAAATTTGATGATGCCGTTGTAGAAAGTGAAGGAGCGCCGCCAAGGTGAACTGTCTATAAGGGCTCCAAGTGTTGTACCTGGGTGTTTTAGGGAGAAGTTCGTCATTTCTCTTTGTCAATGAAAATGAATTTGAGTAAAAAGGCGGCTCATTATTTTATATCTGTTACTTGTATACTCAGGATCCAAGATGAAAGGAATAGTTGTAAACAAAGGAAAAAGAAATATTTCCTTCAAAGACATCCAAATTGTAGTGTTAATCTTCGGTACAATGCATTTCAGTAGAAACATAATGTTGAATACTAAACTAAAGTCAGCTAAAGGGAAGTAACTGATGGTTATATTGAAATAAATCAGTATTGTCTCTGTCATTTACAAAGAAAGCAAAATAGCATTAGGATGACCTCACTTTATATACAGTGGTAAGACACTTGGTGTGTTTTACATTAAATAATTTATCATAAAATGAAACTGGGTAGAAGTCACTTGTGGAAACAGGATTTGCCATATTAGGAAGTGAACACTGGGAGACATGGGGAGGGGGAGAAGGAGCCGGCAGGTCTACTGAGTAAATGAGTAAAGATACTGACAATAAACATATTGACACATTTTACAAGCTCATATCCTGTGTGTGCCGACACCCCAATGTCTCCCAGGAAACAGGCCGGTTACCATGACACTTCTGGTTCAAACTAGCTCCTCACCTCAGTCAACATGCTTAGGAAACATCACAAATAATCGGGGTTTTGTGTTCTTAATTTATAAATTTGAACAATTTTCATTTCAAACATGTTTATGTATTTTCAAAATTTTGAATATTTCAGTATTTAGATGAAAACACGGTTTGAGTTCATTGTGTAATGTACAAGTTATCTTTATTCAAGTTGACACAAATAAAGTATAAACATTAACCACGAATGACGATCGAGGCACTATAAACAAGGGTTTGGTTTTCTGATTATGTGCAGAAAAACACATACAAAACCATTCTTCTGCGTCGCTGGCCCAGTATCAGATACTGGGGACACTATATATTGGGAAACACTCGCTTTTATGTGTTTTTAATTTTCCAGTAGAAAATTTTCAAATGAATAAATATCATTCATGTCAATGATAATTTTATTTGTAACCATTTGGCAAGTTTTATGACAAATTTAACATGATTTCCCAATTCTATAACGTTACTGACGGTGAAGAAGTTACCAATGACTTGCTCTGTACTAAATGCCAGTGCGACATGCACAATAGCATGTACAATTAGGCATATACGCCCGCTCAGCGATGGACATGCAGCCATTTTTGGCGTAGTAGCCTGTGATATAATTTTGTCGATAGCTGATTATTGCGTTGGTCCCTTGTGACCCGTTTTTATGGGACGCTATGTCCTAATGTTGATAAGCTCTCAGTCTCCTAATCAATGAATGTAGTGGGAAGGTGGGGTGGGTTGTTGTTTAGGTTTCTCTTCCAAGTACAGGGGTAACAATGGACAGTGACTGAATCCTTACAGGTCTCATTGTAATCCTTATTGACTCATTCACCCCTGAAATTTCATAATGAACTATTCCAACCTTTGAACTAGAAGAGTTCAAATGTGTCTTCAGGGGTGAATGAGTTAAAGCCTGAAAAGTGGAGTCATGGATTATTTTGGTAGATTAACTTTTAAGAATTGTCCACACTGTAATAGATACACCACAAATTAGGACTGGTCATATGAAAGATAAGAGGATGGACATTTTTAAGACTGCAAATTTAACTTGTCACACTAGGTATTAGAAATTCAAAAAGCTGCAATTTGACTCAACCTTCCAGCATTTTATGGAAGGACAATCAGCTAATGGGTAGTGATCATTTACAAATATTTAGGGAACGTGTTACAGTATATTACCCCATTACTATTCCTGCTGGTGCCATTAGCCTTCACTTCCGCCTACAATAAGGTCCGTGTTTCATGTGAACAATCAAATTTGATCAAAATAGCCGAACTCTAGTGATGACACTTAATATGAAAATATCTTTCCAAGTATTAAATGTGTGACAATTACTAGTCTCCAAAAATAAAGTCTACGCCAACAACATCTCCACCTCAGACGTGTGAAGTTGATCCTCTTCATAACGCCTAGTTTGTTTAAGTAGGACTCTTCAGTGTTATGTCGAATAATGAATTCTTCCATCAAATTGGCATCCCGTTGCTGTGGTAACAGGAAGTCGCTCTCATAAAACACATTTTTGGGTACTGAGAATATTATACTTGATGAAATGAATATTCATTAACTGTGTTCTGATCATGTGACATTTGATGTATTTCATCCACATTGCTTGCTTATCAGCGCACCAGAAATATTTATTACAGACAATGAAGCTTGGGAAATATTAAAATTTAAGCAGACAATTATCTAGGTGTTTGTGTATAATTGCTTGGCTGTCTTGACTGGCCCGATCTGCCTAGTTATATGGAAGGTTTCCATGTCATAGTATAATCAAAAGAGACCTCGCGCCTGTTACATAACTCCCGAGGGGTTCCAAACAGAACTTGTATGACCAACACATGTCAGGTTTGTCAATTATGACGGGCTTTCAACTGAACAGCGAAGAAATTTATTGGAAAATAAAATGACATGAAAGCTGGGCCCCACTTGTGATAGATTCTGTATAGGGTCGTGTGAAACGAAAAATGGCGAAAAATGGCGGCCTCTCGGCTTTAGAGGGAGATGGCTGTGACGAGATACCGCCGTTGTTCTTTCACAACTATTTTGGGACAGAGGATGCGTCATGTGGCCTCTGTTGCACGGCTGTGTGCCCCAGTAACAGCACACGCGCACATGTCTTGTAGAAAAAAATCTCCTATGGATGTTCCCCATTAGCTAGGAGACACCTGTTCCTGTTTTATCAGTGGGATTCTTGAAGCTCTTGACTTGATTTCCGCTCCTTAAAGACAGAATGTGGTGTCCAATCTGGATAGCACCTGTCATTGGTTATAAAAACAAGCAAATATCATACTTATCTTTGGAAAAGACAAAAATCACTCTAAACACGAGTTCAATGTTACAAATGACGCAGGTTGGCTTCCAAGGCGTTTTTAGTTATCTCGGCACAGGAAATGATTTTTATTTCACGTAATCATTCGGTAATATCATAATTTAGAAAAAGAAATAAAAAGTAAGTTTCTCAGTCAATGGATGTCTACAAGTTCATGATGTGATATGTAGTTCGTTGATAGAGATAGAAAAGCTTGGTCTGAATAATCATATACATACACAGACTGGAATACCTGTGTTACCTATTTCTCTGATGGAGATAGCTTACAATTACAAGATATTTTGCAAAGGAAATTGATTTCTCATTTTGGAAATTTTAGATAATGTTAAATTTAAAAAATGAAGAATAAACATATCAACTCTTACTGCTTTTTGTAATAAGTGATGAAAACTTACAGATAAGGAACATTTTCACAAAATTTAATGTAAAATTTTAAGAAGATAAAATTATATTAAAGACATGACATATTTTATCATGTTTATAGTAAGACATGTTAAAAACTCCTTAAGATTTTAGTTGACATGGGGGTAGATTTATAAGGAGCTATTGAAGCTTGATGTGGTTCCAACATCTGGCTGGTCTGGTATATCTACAAGACACTTTCTTTTGTCACTCTGGATGTTGATCCAAAAAACACTACATGTCATTGACACCTTGCCTTGTTCCATGCATGTTTAATGTGATACTGACGTGTCTGTTACCTTGTCATACAAGCAAGGGTGCAAATGAAACTTTATGACCCAGTCCCGGTGTCGAGGTGTGGATCACCAGGGCCGAACGTGGCCCAACGCCACAAGTGGGACCACAAGTCAAGTCCAATAAATATGTGCTCCTGACATGTCCTCACACGTCCGAACATTAGCCGCGTACACTTGTATTGATACGTGGAAAAAAGCAGCCTGTTTAAAACAACAAGGAAGTTCCTGAGTTTGTCTCTGTGACAACTTAATGTGGGATTGTATCAAGACTTTGTCTCCATCGCTAATTAATGTCGGATCACATCAGGACCAAAATTGTTATTTGGTGTCATTTCCCGGTGAATTCTGTATCATTTATGTCTTCAATTATGCTGTTGCCTTGTTGCAGGTTATTGAGTGATAGAGCTGTAAAAGGGGTAAAAACACGAGGAAACGTATTAGTAACCGATGGTTATTGTACTGAATATCGTGTCCTGGGGTAACAAGTCTGATCAATGTTAATTATCAGTCACTGAGTACCTACATTGTATACTAATAGCTCAATGGTTTACATTTGTATACTAATAGCTCAATGAAAGGTGGGTCTGATACATATTAGTGAACCAATTGTGACGAGAATGTTATTAACATTGATAATGGCATGGCTCTTTAATGCAGCCACATAAGTATTTAATGACATCTAGCTATATATATATATATAGTCATTGGACTTTTTTATAGATCAAACCATTTAATGACATCTAGTCATTGAGCTTTTATAGATCAAACCATTTAATGACATCTAGTCATTGGACTTTTATAGATCAAACCATTTAATGACATCTAGTCATTGGACTTTTATAGATCAAACCATTTAATGACATCTAGTCATTGGACTTTTATAGATCAAACCATTTAATGACATCTAGTCATTGGACTTTTATAGATCAAACCATTTAATGACATCTAGTCATTGGACTTTTATAGATCAAACCATTTAATGACATCTAGTCATTGGACTTTTATAGATCAAACCATTTAATGACATCTAGTCATTGGACTTTTATAGATCAAATTTATGTAGTATGATTACATTGTATGACTTTAAGTCCTCAAACGCCTACTTTTCAATTATTTACAGCTTTACTGTCAGAAAAACTACAATGAATTGGGAATGAAGGTCATTTATCTTTTATAAACAATGATAACCACTTACCAAGGTACTATGTCCCCTGACAGAATACTACAGTGATAGGTCACCTGACAGAATACTATAGTGATAGGTCACCTGACAGAATACTAGAGTGACAGGTCACCTGACAGAATACTATAGTGACAGGTCACCTGACAGAATACTATAGTGATAGGTCACCTGACAAAATACTAGAGTGACAGGTCACCTGATAGAATACTATAGTGATAGGTCACCTGGCAGAATACTATAGTGATAGGTCACCTGACTGAATACTATAGTGATAGGTCACCTGACAGAATTCTATAGTGTTAGGTCACCTGACAGAATACTATAGTGATAGGTCACCTGGCAGAATACTACAGTGATAGGTCACCTGACAGAATACTATAGTGATAGGTCACCTGACAGAATACTATAGTGATAGGTTACCTGACAGAATACTATAGTGATAGGTCACCTGACAGAATACTGACACAATATTATAGTAATAGGTTACCTGACAGAATACTATAGTGATAGGTCACCTGGCAGAATACTATAGTGATAGATCGCCTGACAGAATACTATAGTGATAGGTCACCTGGCAGAATACTATAATGATAGATCGCCTGACAGAATACTATAGTGACAGGTCACCTGACAGAATACTATAGTGACAGGTCACCTGGCAGAATACTATAGTGATAGGTCACCTGACAGATTATTATGATGATAGGTCACCTGACAGAATAACATTTTAAATTAAAGTCTGGAAAACATGTGATTGCTTGATTGCAATTAATTTACTTGAAGTTTGATCTGTTCTGATGAGTTGTTCCCTTCCATGAAGTTTGATCTGTTCTGATGAGTTGTTCTCTTACATGAAGTTTGATCTGTTCTGATGAGTTGTTCTCTTACATGAAGTTTGATCTGTTCTGATGAGTTGTTCTCTTACATGAAGTTTGATCTGTTCTGATGAGTTGTTCTCTTACATGAAGTTTGATCTGTTCTGATGAGTTGTTCTCTTACATGAAGTTTGATCTGTTCTGATGAGTTGTTCTCTTACATGAAGTTTGATCTGTTCTGATGAGTTGTTCTCTTACATGAAGTTTGATCTGTTCTGATGAGTTGTTCCCTTACATGAAGTTTGATCTGTTCTGATGAGTTGTTCCCTTACATGAAGTTTGATCTGTTCTGATGAGTTGTTCCCTTTCTGTCTTTTCAGGATTCTACGGGACACGTACTAGATAAATGGACGGTGGCCACACGAGAGGAGGAACATATCATCCTCCAACAGTTCCTGCGCTTTGGAGAAACAAAGTCTATCGCCCAGGAAATCATCTTACAAGATACCAAAGATCAGCAAGACCTTTTCATCAAGCAGTCATCCCGAGCTGACTCTGAGATCAAGAAATTCATCGAACGAAGCAACCACTCTATGCATAGTTACATGCATAGTCTTGAATCTAGGCATCTGTTTGCCAATAGACTTCCATTTGTGCCCGTTGGCAGTCGTCTTATGACACCACCCGTTCTGCCCAACTTCTCACCACCCTCGTCTCGTGACTTACGACCTCCTGCGGTGACAGCCTCTCCTAGCCCAGTAACCACTTCTCCGCTGGGTAGACTTCAGACAATGCAGCCATTTGACTACAGGCGGGAGCAAGGCAGTCCAACAATCAGTCCCAGCATCCCTGAGAAACATTTGCCAGGATCATCACCCAGCGAAAGTCCCAAAAACCTCAGCATCACACCAACATCACACAGCTCATCTACCCCTCCATTCACCCCAATAAAAGCCCCCCCAGAGAGCCGGGAACATACACCAATTACCATAGCAACGCCATTGGCGACCCCCATGACGCTTCCAGTATTACCTCCGCAGGATGACAACTGTAACAATGCCATTGACTATTCCACAAGCAGCAGCAAGGAGCAGCAGGAACTCCAGGCGTCGGTCCTTTACAATGAACGAAAAATGAAACACTTTCGTAAATCCAGCCATCCAGTCAAACGAAGCTGGACACCTTCGTCTAGTTTTGGATGTACTTTCATTGGGCCAAATGGAAAGAAGCGTGTTTTGTGCACAGCATGCAACAAGACATTTTGTGATAAAGGTGCTCTCAAAATCCACTATAGCGCTGTGCACTTGAAGGAGATGCACAAGTGTACAGTAGACGGGTGTAATATGATGTTCAGCTCCCGACGGAGCAGGAACAGACACAGCGCAAACCCTAACCCAAAGTTACATATGCCCCAGAAGCGTATCAAGTTACCCGACGGAGCCAGTATCATTGACGACGGCACTAATAAATCAAGCCGAATGCTTGGAAGTCCCATGGTGGGCAGTCCGCCGACTATGGTGATGCATTCATCTCTTGGATCAAAGTCTCAGCTGTCCCCAATGGACCTCGACTCCTCAGATCTGGCCCGCAGCAACCATGCTTTCTATGCAGAACTGAATGCCCATTTAGCCATGTTTCCTACACCAGAGAAAAAGCACAAGCTGGATGAAGACTTGGACAGTCCTCACGACTTGAGTATGACCGACAGACGAGACATCAAGATGGAATCAGACTCGGAATTAGATGACATGATTGACGAGGATTCAGCCATTGCCGATTCCCCACAGCAGAAGACATCTAGTCGACGTAAAACAATGGTCCCCACAAGGTGTGCACAGGAAGAGGACCATTTTGTGATGAGTGACGATAATTCTGATGACCGAGACCCTGACAGTTGTAAGGATGGGTTAAAGGAACGCCACAGCAGACCAAGTTATACCAGAGGGGAAATTAACTCTGGATGTGAGGGGTCGACAAAGTCCCGATCGCAACACAATGGCATGCAGCAATGCTCAGACAGTTCAGGAGAAGACTGTCATGAAGGAAATGGCGAAATGGATCAACAAGAGGAGACTTTTTTATCCAATAGTTATGGCAGGGACAAGGATTCCTGTCACCCAAGGAAAGACTTCCCAAAAATTGCTTCTCTTCTTTCTGGGAACAACCAAGCTGTTGACTACTCCACGCGACGTCAGGAGGACTTCGATGACAACGGATCAATCTGTTCTGTCATCAGTCATTTATCTGACATGGATTCTAACCAATCGCTGTCATCCAACGAATCACAGAGCTTCCTCAGCAACGGCATGTCAACAGAAAGTATGGATGTACCGATTGACAAAGACAATCCGAGGAAATGTACTATTTGTAACAAAATCTTCCAGAATCATTTTGGTGTAAAGTCGCACTTTCAAAACGTCCATCTTAAGCTGATGCACAAATGTACAGTAGAAGGCTGTAGTGCTGCTTTCCCGTCAAAACGCAGCAGGAACCGTCATGCCTCCAATCTTAAACTGCATAGTAAACTTCTGTCAACCTCCGACACTGACGACAGCAACCAAGTGTACATCGACGAGGGCGATATGGATGACGAGGATGATTTGGATGATGAAGATGATGAGGAAATGGGTATCAAAGAAGGGGAGGAGGAGGAAGTAGCAGAAGAGGAGGAAGATGAAGAGAAAAGAAAAATGCTTTCAGAGGAAGCAGATAAAGGCAGGGACATTGTGAAACGTGTCAATGGTGTACATGACTCGGACAACGAAGACAACGATACAGATATCGAGGAGGAAGGCGATATCAATGAAAATGGAAAGGCATATTCTAATGGGATGGAAAATGGCATCGAACTGGAGGAGATATCTGTAGGGGAGAATGGCGTTGCAGTGAACTGCCATGTGTGTCAGTCCAAGTTCAGAGACAACCTGGCGTTGAAGGAACACTTTGAGATCAACCATCCCAAGGAAATGTTTTACTGTACAGTCAAAGGATGTGAAAAAATCTTCTCAACAAGGAAAAGCAGAAACCGACACAGTCAAAATGACAATCTGCACCGGCAGCATGGGACAGTAAAGCGTAATGGCATATCCTGATGTCACCATGTTTTTCCTGATTATTAAATAATACATGTTCAGGGGTGTGAGCCGATCATTGGCTTGGACGACGAAGGAATTCTTATACATTATTATCACACATAGTTTATGAACATTGCAACGAGATAACTTATGCAAAGAGACTTTTTTTTCATACATCTTTTCTTTTGAGAGATAGTATGACGTTTTTTTTCAATTGTACAAAGCTACAAGCAATAAGTGGTTATGAAGATTATGGATGTTGTTGAAGGGAATTTATGCAGGTTACGAAAAATTTCATTGAGGTGTAATTATTCTGCCAAAGTGCTGATTCAATCAATACATACGTGGATACATCTCGAAATAGCCTCCAATACAAGGGGGACAACTATGCATGTTGTTAGTGTGGAGATGACGTGGAAGTGTTCACAGTCACTAGTAAAGCATTAATTGATGTCTAACCCTAGATCTCATAAAGTCTGTAGGACTTTTGTTAGTGGGAAGTATCCTGTATACTTCTATTGGACAGGAAGATCAATGTTATCACGCTTATCACACTCGTTAATAAGTATCCAGAATCACCTGCAGGATTTACCTGTATACTTACCTGTATACTTACCGGCAGGTTTTACCTATAACTTCTATAATGTTATGAGAAGCAGGAACTATGTACCATACTAGTAAAGTGATAAGGGGATCTAATCTAACTTAAAACATCGGGTACTGATTATTAAAAACATATTAACGCTGTATTATCTACTATTTCAGAGAAAACAGTGCTTTCTTCATGACAATGAAATCTGTCATCCTAAATGTTTTTTATTTGTTTTGAGTATTTTTTACTATCAGCAAATGCTGTGTTATGATAGCGTTATTAGTATTTTTTGTGTTAAAAGCGTTTAATGATGAAGTGAAGTATAAGGGTGTACTTCAATAGACTATCGGTACAATGAACTACGCCTGTTCAGTGGGTGTATTACTTCTAGAACGAGTAACCTAGTCCCAAACAAATTGGTCCCGTTACTCATACCGACCCGTTACCTGATCAATTTCCTGTTGTCATGGTAACAGGTTGAGTGACATGTCACTGATTAAAATGTTATTAGTTAAATAATCACTCACGTTGTTTGGGTGTCTGCCTATATCTACCTGGTAAACTGAAATCTAGTCCATTTTGTACAGTATTACCAAACCCTGTAGTCATGGTAACTCGCAAAATTATGGAAATATAGAAAATGGCCAAATGTGATATGTTTATAATATTTTAACTTATTTTTAGCATGTTAAATAGTTATGAAGTAAAAGTAATGTGTTTTTTGTAATGGTTATTATGTATAATATGCACGGACACTTACTTGACGTGTATCGGTAACAGGTAGTGAGTAATCTGGGACCTGTACCTGTAAATACTGTTGATAGTATAATGTAGATACGTAGTGGCGTAAAGCTTCTCAGTCTCGTGGTGATCCTTATCGTCTGGTGTTGTGATAAAGTATGTTTTCAGCAAAACTCAGGTATGCAAATATTTTCATATTCTTAATTTATTTTAGCCATTTCGGAGTACAGCCAGTGCTAGTTGTGTAGTTGTATGCTCCGACAGTCCTCAGTTGTCTCCCCTTTGTGGCCATGAAATTTAAATCAAGATTTTACATTTTTATCTCAAAACCTGTTCTTTTGAGAGGAAGAATGGCAGCCAATATTTGTTTGAAAACATTTTACTGAAATTTAAGGCTGAATTTGATGCTCGTTATAAATTTTCACTTATAATTTCCTTTGAAACAAAATAATGAAACAAATATCAAATGAAACACATCTTTTTTCAGAAACATTATCTAAATTCTAGCTCACTGGTTCTGCAGTTTGATGATTTTTTAAGGTATATCCTTATTAAAATGTAATAAATGCCATATTAATATTTGCTGTATTCATGGCATACCAAGGGAGGTAACCAAGCCACAAAGAGGAGACAACCCTTGGTTATTTTTGTCAGAGTAGCATGAGAATCTCCAGATTTAGCTGTTGTCATACTTTTTTATGCAATACCTCACAATTGTTTTGTCCCTCCTCCATATATTATATATATATCAATATCCTACACAGCGTGTATACCCCACTCTGCTGAGGATAAAGTATATCTCAGCCGTAATTGTTTCAATGGTATGTAAGTATTGTATGTTGTATTTTTAGATTAATTTATTTCCTGTATTGGAACGAGCTAGTTATGTTAGTAGATTTAGGGTACTTGCACATTGATCCCGCCGTGTAGAGGATTGTGGGGCCAGCTTTGATACACTAAACCAATCTACTGAACTTCAGCCAAAGTGATATTCTACAAACAATTTTGTTTGCCTTTTTGTAGGACACAAAAAGCTGCAATATTTATTTGAATATTTCCTTCATTCATGTTTAGCATTGTAATTTGCGAGATTTTCTAAGACACAAGATAGAATGATGAAATCATTTGTTAGTAGTAAGATTATACAATGTTGCCAAATCGTGTATTTACACACACAGTTGCTAGACTATCCAGAACAGTAGCAGATCATAGAATCGTTTGTTTCTTCCATTCATGTTTTTCCATTTTTAAAATGTCTCCCGAAAATGGATGAAATACGAGTTTCATTTCTCAAGTGTAATTTCATTCGCCAAAATAGGAGAAATGCAAAATAGTAGATTTAAGATTTATTCCTGTTAGAATGAATCTTTTGTTAGAGTTGATGCTTCAGGCATAACTTTTTGATAGTTGTTACTGTTTTAATTTGTTAATGACAGTCATGATAAAATATTGATCAACAGGTTATGCCAAAACGATACTTGCAATCAATATTTGTTTTTAATTCTTTTATTAATTAATGCCCAAAACAATGAAATATTGAGAAGAAAGCAAAGTCTCTGATCTCTTGTTAACAATGTGTATACTTTTTGAAATCCTCATATCAATTTTTAGTTCCACAACAATGTCTCAAAGTTGTATACAAATGTAGTTCTTTGATTATTTGTCAAACAGGCTTTTTGTGCAATCAAGACACAGATTTTTTATAATGCAATAATTCTTGTGTAACTGTTTTAGATGATTTTTAGTGGCGTTGATGTTATTTGAGCCGATTCTGTAGGACTGGAGTTCACGGCCGGACACACTCGCAATATGCACGTTTTTACTGACGTTACGGTTTACTATGCAGTTATAGTTAGTGTGTTTTATATGCACATTTTTTTTATAGTATGCAATCAGTTATTGATGTCATCGTAATTATGCAAATCTTTTTACCGCAACCACGGAGTACTTATGTTGAGTTTTTGTATAAATTGTAGGTATATTACATATATACGTAATCATTATTGTTAAAATTACATGAAATTCCTTCTATTGCACTTTTTTTTTTGTTGGTACAAAATCCTGCCATTTATATCTGCCAAAAGGCTAGTCAGCTTTCAGTTAAAATTACTGTGATATTGTTGGGGGTTTTAACTGAATTAGTCACCTTGTTCTTTTTTTTTTTTTTTTACTTTGTTTAAAGCTGATAATTTTTGTACTCTACCTGATGTATATAATGTGAATTGAACACCACTGTTGAGTAGATGATACTTTGGTCAAATTTTTTAATAAACAAGATTTCTTATTTATGACATCTTGAAAATTTACACCTCCTGAAAATTAAAATCTAATCTTCTGGAATTTCTTTTAAACAATTTTTTTTTCAAAATATTAACAACCATTTGAAAAGTTTATTTGGTTTTTTGTTCATCAAAATCAATTGTCAATTATGAAAAACAACATTTATTTTTTTTTTTCAATAATCTGGGAATGAGCAATAAATCTGATGTGTAGTGTAGTTCATATTACAACTGTTATACTGTGTGTAGTATTTCAATTATCTCTAGTCAATTTTGTGCCATTCGCACATCCGTCCATTTTTTAACTTGACACCATGTATTAATGTCTCGTATTGCAATGAAATGAAGCGGAAGAAAATCTCAGTTAACATTAATGTAGAAACAAGCTTTGCTCTGGTGTGTTTTAGCATACAAGCGAACATTTAAACAAAGCCCTCGAATGATGTTTAAAAGTAACTTGCAAAAACAAGTTGACATAATAAAAGTTGGAAAAAAAGAGAAATAATTTATTTACACCCCATCAAGTCAAAGATTTGAGTTATTGCACAGGTTTTCATTTTTATCATATTTGATATTTCACTGTTTAAAGTTGTTCCCCTCTGTTGAAGAAATGGTAATCAGCTATTATTAACTCCTTGGGTACTTACTGATTTGTTTTGTAACTAGTTCAAAGTTATTTTTATTAAATTTGAAAACTAGGAACACCTAAGAATAGAAAGTTTGTTTCCTCTAGAAATCATCTGGCCCCGGGATCATGAAACAATCTAAGACTTAAGTTATTGCTTAGCCAATCACGTATGGTATCACTTTTCGTGACCTTATTTGTGAATGGCTGAGGTCAAATTTAGACTAAGGATCGTTTCATGATCCTGGGGCCTGGAAATCAAAAGCTTCACACGGAGACCTGCAGATGAAATGAGGTTCTGAGTACACAGTTTGATAATTAAAATGAAAACATTTGCAATCACATCAAATATGGAGGTGGGCGGGGTCAATCACACCAGATCAGGAGGTGGGTTTGGTCAATCACACCAGATCAAGAGGAGGGCAGTCATTTTTCACCATATCAGTATTTTGGTATTTCTCACCGTTATGTAAATATGTAGACATTGCTTGGACCTATTACAAATGGTTTCTGAGAAGTTTACTCATTTCACCCACTAGAATCATTTTTGAGAATTTTACTCATCAGAGAATTTGTATCGTCTTCCACCAAGATCCACCGTGATTTTAAAAGTCGAACTTTTTATTTGAAAAAAAAATGTTGGCTGCTGTATGTCTCTAGATTCTGTCTCTGTAAACAATGGGTGGTGAGCAGCCATCTTGTAATAATGGGTGGTGAGCAGCCATCTTGCAATAATGGGTGGTGAGCAGCCATCTTGTAATAACGGTTGGTGAGCAGCCATCTTGTAATAATGGACGGTGAGCAGCCATCTTGTAATAATGGGTGGTGAGCAGCCATCTTGTACATCTTGAATGACCATCTTGTTGATACTTCTATGAATAGTAAATAGCCAACTCACTTGTAATATATGAAGCAACGTTTGTTAAATCAGATACAGACTGGAGGTTTGTAAGCTTCTGTTTTCAGTAGTCCAGAGTTATCATAAATCTTTCTTGTGTAATAATAAGCTTGAGCCTTATACAACAAATTTGAATCATTTCTACAACAGAGCTTTATTTACTGTTTCTCTTCAAATTAAATTTACATGAAATACACATTTGTGTTGTACTTAAACTGTGCCAGAGAATAATACGATGTTTTACAATGTCATACTACATTGTAATAGGATGTATTCTACAATATATTGTACAATAATGTACAAATTCGGCCATTTAACGAATCTCGACACACTGTCAATGTATAACTCCCACTGTACATTGTTTGACTCACTAAGTACATTGTATAAGTATAATTCTGTACAATGTTATACACTCTCTGTATATTGCATATTTATCACTGTATAAACCCTTGTACATTGTTACACGTTGTATAACTCTGTACAATGTTATACATTGTATTACTATGTACACTTGTAATATGATAACATTTTATCAACATTCTAGTGTCTCTATGTTTCACTTTACCATAATTGAACACTGTAGTTTGTACAGTTTCTACATTTGAACACAATCATTTGTACACATGAGTCAGGTAGATTGGTAGAATGTGCAGTTCAGTTATATCTGTTGTTGAATATTTTCAAATAAATATTTATTATAATTACGACCAGTTTTGTATCAGTCTTAGTACTAGAATAAAGTTCATTTCTAGCAAAATCTCTTTTGTTTTTGTCTTTTACGAGTGTTAACGTTGTTTACAAGAAAACAGTAGTTACCAAATGACCAGCCGTACTACAGAAGAACTGGTTTGACTCCAACGAACAATGAACCCACTGCAACACAACTTGTCTCATCCCAATTATGCTGACCCCCACCAATACTGACACACTACAACAAAAACTGACTGACCTAAATACAAAGCTGGAATGACCAAACCAACCACTTGCTCAGATGACAGAACGACTGCAGACAATTTGATTACAACGATCTGGCCAACAACTGACTCACTACAACAATGCTTATATGGCCAAACCAACAACTTGCTAACATGACAGAACGACTACAGACATTTTGATTACAACGATCTGGCCAACAACTGACTCTCTACAACAAAGATTGAATGACCGAACCAACAACTTGCTCAGATGACAGAACGACTGCAGCCTTTTGATTTCAACGATCTAGCCAATGTTGGTTGTGTTATTTGTTTTAGAAGCCTCGTCGTTTATCATTGGTTGTGTTATTTGTTTTAGAAGCCACAGCGTTTAGCATTGGTCGTGTTATATGTTTGAGAAGCCTCGTCGTTTATCCTTGGTGGTGTTATTTGTTTGAGAAGCCTCGTCGTTTATCGTTGGTTGTGTTTTTGTTTGAGAAGCTTCGTCGTTTATCATTGGTTGTGATATTTGTTTGAGAAGCCTGGTCATAACCCTACCGCCCACCAAAACCAAATACTCCAAGACAGAAGGCACCGTGTCAACCCTACCGCCCACCTAAACCATCTACTCCAAGACAGAAGGTACCATGTCAATCCTACCGCCCACCTAAACCATCTACTCCAAGACAGAAGGCACCATGTCAACCCTACCGCCCACCTAAACCATCTACTCCAAGACAGAAGGTACCATGTCAATCCTACCGCCCACCTAAACCATCTACTCCAAGACAGAAGGTACCATGTCAATCCTACCGCCCACCAAAGCTATCTACTCCAAGGCAGAAGGCACCGTGTCAACCCTACCGCCCACCAAAGCTATCTACTCCAAGGCTGAAGGCACCGTGTCAACCCTACCACCCACCAAAGCCATCTACTCCAAGATAGAAGGCACCATGTCAAAATGGTATTCAAACAACCTTTATTGGCTTGTCTAACTCAACCATAATACATTTTATCAATTTTAATTCTATTGCGTAGCCTTTGATTTATCTTGTAGAAGAAAGTGTGTATTGTTTACTGCTGAGATGTTTTCTTGTAATTGCAATGAAATGCACCGATGGTATCTCTACCAGTGATAACACTGGGTCAACGTGTTGTAATTTGATTATTCATTGACTAACTTATTCATTAGCCGAGCACAAGACACGTCTGTCGACTCTATCACCCGATTCGATTGTCTACCTCCTGTGACTTATACTGCGGTATTCCGTTGGCAGAAGTTTCCGTGCCTGAGGACGAGGTTGCTCGACTTTCCGTGGACTTTTGCCATTTCATCTATGGATTTACAGTCTTGTGGCATGGTAGATAGCTACAGGAACAGTCCGGTCGTCTTGACAAAGTTTTAAATATATATGACAGTACGAATTAATGCGCGTGACGGACGCAAACATGTTCCTCCCTGGGGATTGGCTAATATCTCCTTGGCTGTGCGCGTGCAGCAGTAACATTCTCTATCAGAAGTACACAATCGACATCAAAGGCAGGACCTCTTGAAACATTCATGTTGATTAGGCGGGGTTTTATTTACCTTTGCGACGCACAGAAGAAAAAGCCACAGCACATGTCATTGTTTCCAAAAGCAGACGACGTCACACGTTGATAGCGGCCAGGCCAGCTTACAGGAGGTCTCTTGCTTAATCAGAGTTGGCTGTCACTCTGTAATAAACGACCCACACCAATTAATTCCGAATGAATTATTGACCATTCGCCACGTACAAGTTTGACGAGATTAACACCAGCGATAAGAAGCCGATATATGTTGTGTATAAACCTCCGAAAGTACATGTGCTTTTTACTAAGACCATAAAACAGCACATAACCCCTGGCTGAGACAAGGTGAGGTAAGCTAGCTAGGAACAGCAAGCTGGCAGTACCATTACACTGACAATATATGCAAACCCACACCTTGGTCCCATTACACAAATGCTCAGTTGCAGCATGCAATGTGGGTTGATTAAAGTCCCATCTTGTGTGAAGCCTGGTGTGAACAAACACTATGTCAAATAGTGGTATGTTCAGTGCATTGGACTGGTAACACCCACAAGGAGGAATACGAGGCACCGAGTCACAAGTTGTCACTGGTGTCCTATATAAGTAAAACGATATAATTATATTGGTTTAGCTGGAAATAAATGTAAATGTATTGATTTATTTATACTGTAGTCCGATTCGTATATTATGATAGGACAATTTAGGTTTATTGGGTTCATTGGACAGAATTGCGTAGCTGTTTTGGTATATTTTGACATTATTTTGTAGATATGTTGGTGGAGTTTGAATCTTCAATGTAGGTTTATTGGTTTAGTTGGACACGGCAGATTTATTGGTGAGGTTGTAATCCCTACTGTCGGTTAATTGGTGTTGTCGAACACCACACCTCTAGTATCCTCCCCTTATAGAGTTGGGTATACTGTACACGTTTTGTTGTCTCGTATTTGTCGAAAGAATCAACCTCGAAATCTCACATGTTTTATTACAATCTTTATGTTTCAATTTGTTCCAAGTCGGACTCAATTTTTAAAATTTGGTTGTAGAAAAAAGTTGGTCTCAATGAAACTTAAAAATAATATCTGTTGTATTTGTCAATGAAATTGATCAGATTAACGTCGTCTGTGCTTATCATTTTTTGGTAATTTCACAGCGTTTAGTCCGTATTACTCCGTCACATCAGTCGACTTGTATAAGTACAAACAAGTATTTTAACAAAGCGTAGCCGAATCGAATCATTTCGCTTCATATATAACAACTAATTGTACATACGTTTACAGCGTAGCCGTATCGACATCGATTTGTGGACATTTCGTACACATTTTACACCTCTTTGTACAAACACTGTCACCTTCATCATACAAATGAACAGTGAAGCGTATGCACACAAAGGTGTAAAATGTGTACGAGTTGTCTACAAAATCAATGTTGATTCGGCTATGCTGTAAGCGTAAGTACAATAGTTGTTATGTATGTACCGAAATGACTCGATTCACCTACGCTTTGTTTAATACTTGGTCATAGATGTGCGAGAGTCTTTGAACCACTCGTCTCGATTTAGATATGGCCCACTGCGGCGTATCCAGAGGGCTTCCTTTATCTGCCGCTTGATCAGATTGCTCTCTCTGTCAAAAACTTTGGAGTTATCCCGGTCAATCACATGATTTTTTTGTGTGGCATGGTCTGTGATATCCGATTCTTTATCTGGGACACCGACTGCTTCCTTTCTGATCTGGTGAATTTCCTACATTCTTGGGTTTCTGTATCTTTCCAGTTTTCCCCAAATCGCCTTCCAGTCTCTCCAATATACGATGCGTCGCAGTTTTTGCATCCGATTTTGTTTAGGTGTTTTATCCTTGGGGTGTACTAGGATATTGCGAAGCGTCTTGTGGGGCTTCATGGCTGTTGCTATGCCATGACCGCGATATATCCTCTGGATGGTTTCTGATATACCCTTTATATACGGCATGACCACTTGACCTTTGGTTTTGTTCTTATCCTTGATTGGCCTGTTCTTGTTCTTCCCCTTACTTTGACACTGTTTTTGTACCCGTTTTAGGGCCCATTCCGGATATGCACATGTTCTCATTGCCCTAGCGATGCCGTTCTGCTCTTGTGTTTTGTCCTGTTGTTTTGTGACTATTTCATTTTTATTAAACTAAGCGTAGCTGAATCGAGTCATTTCGGTACATATATAACAACTTTTGTACATACGCTTACAGCGTAGTCGAATCGACATCGATTTTGTGGACAACTCGTACACATTTTACACTTTTGTGTGCATTCGCTTCACTGGTCATTTGTCTGATGAAGGTGATAGTGTACATATCGTAGTAGTCATCGAAACGTCACATAGAAAACTTTATTGGTGGTGTGAAAAAATCCTTTCATAATCCTTACTTACCAACCCGAAGAAATATCAAAAGGCCTAGGTTTATGATGTGTTGGCCAGTAGTATTCCGAAATGAAGGGTTACCAAATTAGTTCAATGACCAACATTGACCCAATTTCAATATCACTTGGGTCAAGCGTATGAAAATATCTTAACTGGATATTTGGCCTACATCAATCTAATTAAAATTATATCTTCACATCGCTCCCGTTTACTCGCGACATATCAGTAAACGGGAGCGATGTGAAGATATAATTTTAATCAGATTTGGCCTACATCTCTCTTTGTCGGGTAAAGTATTCGACATTGGTTTAATTTGAAAGCTACTTTTGTGAAAGTAATACCAAGTGAGCTATACCGTCCCATTGGGCCTCTTTGTTATGCGTATCTTATTTAAATTTGGGGCACATTATTCATTCGACACTACAGACGGCAGTGGCTGTAGTTGTAAATGTTGTCCGAGTATAAGATGATTTGGTTATTTGGTTGGTACCGTATAGACGTACATATGATCCGATTGAAACACGGGCTCATAATAAGAAGAACACCGTTCGTATGCCAATTTTATCTAATTAGGAGGGCAAAATAAATAGAACGACACGATGAATCATGTAGCAACACTTACATATTTAATACCGAAGTTGATTTAGACGTAAACTTTTGCATGGAAATAAATAAAGTAGACCTATATCCACACGCTAAATGTGCATCAATCCATCTGATTCGGTCTTGTTTTATTGAAATAATAAAACGTATTCATGTGCCATAGTTTTGCCTGTTTTCATAATTATCGCGTAAAGGTAAATGGTTTAACCGTTGCCAAACCAGTGTATTATATTTTGCAATAAATATGCTTATAATCTTTTAAAAATGCTGTTTTTATTCCAGATAAATGGATTCATGTAACAAGATGTTCAAAATTTAATTAAATAATTATTATCATGCAGTACTTTGTCAATGAATATGATTTGTTTAAATAGTGGGCCTACACTTGTTCGGTTAAATTCGTTGCCTGATTTGATACTTAAAACCACCGTGGTTATATAAAACGTAGACATCCAAACAATTGTTTCCCTATGGCTTGACATTTATTTTTTTGCTTACTATGTTTCCCAATGTAGATTACATAAATATATGTTCACTGTCCACATTTCTTTGCCTACTAAGAATAGAAACGGTCAATCATGACCAAAGGGAAATTACTCGTGGAAATCTAATCGCATTCCATCATCGCCTCGTGTATTGTTCTTGAGTCAAGTCATATTTCATTTCTCTGTACCATGTTTGAATCAGTTACGGATAGAAATGTTTTAAGCTCATGTTGAGATCACTTATATATCTTTTCAAGAATGGTTATTTGTTATATGTTGGGAACATTGCAAAAGAACGAACATGTTTAAAATATCAAGGCGTACCTTTGGAATGTGATTCACTATTACACAGCTGACTAACATACGATTTATTTTGTACCATGGCGGTATGGCCAATATTTCTCTTGAATGATTCAGATAGGTATATATTTTAATGTATCGATATGTATTTGTATGACCATATTGTTATAAAACACACCATGTTTATTGTAATTGTATCTTGGTGGTACAACCATATTTATCACTGTAAGTTACTTATATAAATCTGTAACCTTGGTAACAACAAACCACTTCTACACAAGTTAACATACAGTTTTATCGGTACATATTAATCATGTGAGGTTGGTATATGAATATCGGAAAACATAATAAACAATAGAAGCTTTGACCATCCTATCAAGCTTCACTTAATCAAATTATACAACATAAACGTTCGAACTGATGTCAATAGACTATTAATTGACATTTTTCGGGAAAATATACACCATATGAATATATATATATATACTGATATACACCATATGAATATTTATAATAATGTACAGCATATGAATATATATATATATAATGATATACACCATAGGAATATATATAAATAATGATATACACCATAGGAATATATATATATAATGATATATACCATGGGATAATGTACACCATAGGAATATATATATAATGATATACACCATAGGAATATATATCTATATATAATGATATACACCATAGGAATATATATAAATAATGATATACACCATAGGAATATATATATAATGTACACCATAGTAATATATATATAAATAATGTACACCATAGGAATATATATAAATAATGTACACCATAGGAATATATATATAATGTACACCATAGGAATATATATATAATGTACACCATAGGAATATATATATATATATAATGATATACACCATAGGAATATATATAAATAATGTACACCATAGGAATATATATAAATAATGTACACCATAGGAATATATATATAATGTACACCATAGGAATATATATATATATATAATGTACACCATAGGAATATATATATATATTGTACACCATAGGAATATATATATAATTATATACACCATAGGAATATATATATAAAATGTGCACAATAGGAATAGATATATAATGTACACCATAGGAATATATATATATGATAATAATATGATATTAAACACCATAGGAATATATATATATGATAATAATATGATATATAACACCACAGGAATATATATATGATAATAATATGATATTAAACACCACAGGAATATATATATATGATAATAATATGATATTAAACACCACAGGAATATATATATATGATAATTATATGATATAAAACACCACAGGAATATATATGTATGATAATAATATGATATAAAACACCACAGGAATATATATGTATGATAATAATATGATATAAAACACCATAGGAATATATATATATGATAATAATATGATATAAAACACCACAGGAATATATATATATGATAATAATTTGATATAAAACACCACATGAATATATATATATATGATAATAATATGATATTAAACACCATAGGAATATATATATGATAATAATATGATATTAAACACCACAGGAATATATATATATGATAATTATATGATATAAAACACCACAGGAATATATATATATATGATAATAATATGATATATAACACCACAGGAATATATATATGATAATAATATGATATAAAACACCATAGGAATATATATAAATGATAATAATATGATATAAAACACCATAGGAATATATGAATTATCATGTACAACATGGAAATATGATATATATTTCCATGTTGTACATGATAATTCATATATTCCTATGGTGTTTTATAACATATTATTATCATATATATATATATATTCCTGTGGTGTTTTATATCATATTATTATCATATATATATTCCTGTGGTGTTTTATATCATATTATTATCATTTATATATATTCCTATGGTGTTTTATATCATATTATTATCATACATATATATTCCTGTGGTGTTTTATATCATATAATTATCATATATATATATTCCTGTGGTGTTTAATATCATATTATTATCATATATATATTCCTGTGGTGTTTTATATCATATTATTATCATATATATATATTCCTGTGGTGTTTAATATCATATTATTATCATATATATATATTCATGTGGTGTTTTATATCAAATTATTATCATATATATATATGATAATAATATGATATATAACACCACAGGAATATATATATATGATAATTATATGATATAAAACACCACAGGAATATATATAAATGATAATAATATGATATAAAACACCATAGGAATATATGAATTATAATGTACAACATGGAAATATGATATATATTTCCATGTTGTACATGATAATTCATATATTCCTATGGTGTTTTATATCATATTATTATCATATATATATTCCTGTGGTGTTATATATCATATTATTATCATATATATATTCCTATGGTGTTTAATATCATATTATTATCATATATATATTCCTGTGGTGTTATATATCATATTATTATCATATATATATATTTCTATGGTGTTTTATATCATATTATTATCATACATATATATTCCTGTGGTGTTTTATATCATATAATTATCATATATATATATTCCTGTGGTGTTATATATCATATTATTATCATATATATATATTTCTATGGTGTTTTATATCATATTATTATCATACATATATATTCCTGTGGTGTTTTATATCATATTATTATCATTTATATATATTCCTATGGTGTTTTATATCATATTATTATCATATATATATATGATAATAATATGATATAAAACACCACAGGAATATATATATATGATAATAATTTGATATAAAACACCACATGAATATATATATATATATGATAATAATATGATATAAAACACCATAGGAATATATGAATTATCATGTACAACATGGAAATATGATATATATTTATTCGAGTGTGAGTTTTTTTTTAAAATAAACCAGGATGAAATATATTATATATTAAATACACTAGGATAATGTACAAGGGAAACAAGGTTGATATTTCCATTAGACGCGATTGTACGGTTACAGAATTTATAACAATGATAAATGTATTGTGAGGTAAAATATCACAGATACTTGTTTGTTTAAAAAACAAAAGGATCCGACACTTTAATGTATACACATTAGAAAAACGCTTACTTCCTATTATCAGGTGAGTTTAACTTCTTTCCATCACCGGATATTATATTAATACATAGTTTACATTATGGAAAATGGCCTATTATAGGCTTGAAGCCTGCTGTTCAATCCAATTGTTTATCAATAAAAAAATGCTGAAATTGACATTATTGCAATACGAACTTATTGCACACTTTTAAAAAGTTAACAGTTCAAACATAATCATACTAATTGATACAGTTTTATATTATGTTGGGAGAAATGAGGATAATCAAATAAAACAACTCTTAGGTCTATGATACGTGTAGTTTTATATTAAAAAACTCTTTCATGGAAACTCGTACATTTTTATGTTTCACATACATTATATGGTACAACATATTCATCATTTGTAAGCAGTTTTACATACGGTACTTTTTTTTTACACCAGACAAAAAACTGACCGTCATTCCTTAACATATCCGTTTACACATTTGTATTAGCAGCAAACAAAGCGAGTAGAATGTTGCTAAACTGCAGGGTGGTCATTTGTACAATAGGTAGAGTTGGAACAAAAATGGATTCTTTGTGAAAACAACATACACCAGATGTCATCCGATCAACAACCTGTTTAAAATGTTAACACTAAGACTTTAAATATATCATTTGTGCTTCAATCTACTAAAACTCTCACTGTCCAAAAATATCGGCATGTACATCGGTCCTTCTGGCCTCAAACACATGATCAGTAAAACACGTGAGTTTTGCTACAGTAGGCTTGTAAGGCAAACACAAATTCATATTCTGTACAAATGTGAGGATTTATTTTATTAAAAACATACGAAAAAGTTTCTTAAAATCTTCGGCAATGAAGGAGCTGCACGCCAAAAATGTCACTAGTCTTTTAGTTTGTAAGATTTTTTCTCAAACAAGACTTGAAAATTAGAATCATGTTTGTTTTTCTAAAACAATCAGTGAACCTACCACCAATAAGTGGTTTGTTAAATATACAAAAACATGGAACACACAATTCATGCCCGAACTCCTTAAACACAAACTACAGGATCATAAATAATACCCACAATAATTAGTTGGATTAGGTTTGTATAAAACTGTGAGGGCTTTGATATACCAGCTCTAAGTCATATTTGTATCTTTGCTGGACTCTCTGCAGCTTGGTGATTGCAGGTAAACATTTTAATTCATTATATCGAATTAAACAAATTGACATTTTACATTGGCGTTTACATACCCCCCCCCCCCCCCCCCCCAAAAAAAAAAAAAAAAATCCCCCACAAAATTGTGTTTTTTAGCTATTATTTTTACATTAGTTAGGTAATCATTGTAGTGTCAGTTTGTAATGTATGGATGTCTTCGTGAACACTGAGAATATTTTATAATCTAAAGAGTGTATAGTTTTCAATTTTTTACATATTTCTTGTATTACTTAATTATAATTACACATAATTCACTTAGTCAGCCGACTGTAGATTAATATTATTCAAAAATAGAAAATAAATATGTACTTATTTTTAAGCATTTTTTTTTTATTAAAAAATGATATCTTTTTTATTCCTGTTATCTAACGAATTGACACAACATGATAAATTCAATAACAGTCAAAACAAATGAATATTTTACTGTAATACACGGTTTGCAGTATAAAGATACCACAGATAACGCATACATACTTATGTACTTCACTTTACCGACACTTATAACCACCCATGATTCATTTAGATACAGAAATTAAGATAAATGTTCCTAGTAACAATCTGTGCATTACAGAGCATTGTCAGTAAATGTTCCTAGCTTTACAGAGCATTGACAGTAAATATTCCTAGTAACAATCTGTGTATGACACATGATCTTTACAGAGCATTGTCAGTAAATGTTCCTAGCTTTACAGAGCATTGTCAGTAAATGTTCCTAGCTTTACAGAGCATTGTCAGTAAATGTTCCTAGCTTTACAGAGCATTGTCAGTAAATGTTCCTAGCTTTACAGAGCATTGTC
Organism: Mizuhopecten yessoensis; assembly: GCF_002113885.1. Lineage (NCBI taxonomy): Eukaryota > Metazoa > Mollusca > Bivalvia > Pectinida > Pectinidae > Mizuhopecten > Mizuhopecten yessoensis. The sequence goes on along the minus strand of NW_018403629.1, from coordinate 186,479 downwards.
AGTAAATGTTCCTAGCAACAATCTAGCTCCTCAAACAAGATTCACATAGTTGTATCAATGATTATGAAAATAACCGATATGTTAATGATAAACAACGTTTCTTATATCTGTCATCTATAACGGTGTCACCGACTGTTTTCTTTCTTCGAATTCTGACGTAACAGCACGAACCGGAAACCAACTGCTAGCAAACCGGAAATGACAAGAGCTGATCCCGATAAGTAGAAGGATGATTCATAGCCATGAGTCGTTTGAGTACTTAGTGCATCTGTTCAAAATAAGTGATTTCAATAATAAAATGACTGAAATAGATATAAAAGATATTAATATGTACACACACCAAGCATCAATGTCCAGAGAAGATGAATGTTTTGCTTCCTAACACGTGGCATTTGTCATGGTTACTTCAATCAAATACAGAAGTACACATCATCAAAAACAAAGCACAATCGGTAAACATGGTATACATTGAAAAATCAGACATGGAATTAAAGTCTACTGTGACAACGGTAACTTTGATAGTAAACGATTAACATGTATATCAATATGTAATGCTAATAAAAATATAGTATGATAATACGTACTACTGGCAGGCAAAGCTATAATAAGACCAACACCGGAAGCTAGCCCTAGGATTCCCTCTACAATCCGAATGCTTTGTTTCCCGAACGCACCAGGTATCACATTGTCAGTCAGTGCGAGGAAAACACCTGTAAATCAAAAAAGGTAAACTTATAAGCCACCTAGCCAAAAATGGTCTTAACCATTAAGTATAAAATATAGACAAACATAATGAATTGGAAAAATGGCTTCTCCTATAAAATAACATGAACAATTATCATTATACTATAAAGAACAAAACCAGATGTCTGTTGTGAAGGGAATTGTAATCAAAGTAATGTATGCTTGTTGCTTTGTGTGTAAATTTGTTTTTTATAAAAAAAAGAAAAATTGAATAATTTTTTTTATATATACATATAAACAAGCAAAACGAACAGAAAATGTGGGGACCATTGTACATGTTGACACCGAGACCAATCCAAACAAAACAGTATACACTGGCAATACGTGTACAAGATCCTTTATACACGATGGAAGGAGAGGACAATGAGTCCTTCTGAAAGTATAATAAGGCAAATAAGATTGACAATTTAGATGCCACAGAGGTGACGCAGGTGTTAGACCGGTACTAGCAGTTTTACCAGGATCGTAAAGACAAGGAAACCTGGTGAACGCACAATTCTTATCACTGTTCACAAATGATATGTCTAATCTATTACCACCATGATGGAGAAATAGCAGTGTCCGTCACCTGAACAAACCCGATTTCCTTTCATCCAAATATGCTACTTCCTTTGCTATCCAGAGGTCGTGGAAAGGTTCTTTAAGCACATCTGACCCCTGTGATTTTTATGCTACATGCTATTGACCAAATGTGCACAGGGAGTCGTTTAAAGGTTTTAAGTAACATACTTTGAAAGTGAGTCAAGTCGTTCATTTAAACAAATTGTATTAGCCCTTCATTTAAGCATGCTAAGTACCACACATATCTGCTCTCTGGTCTTTTTGTTTATTCAGAGTAAGTCGCTCTAAATTTTTTAATCAAGTTTGACCCTTGTGACCTTTAAAGCAAGTCAATGTCATTCATTTGAACAAACTTGATAGTCCTTGACCAAATATCGTTACCCCTTGTACTCTATGGCATTCAAAAGAAATTGTTCGGAAAGTGAATAAATGACGCCGGATGGACGGACAGACGAGGGATGCCGCTCTGTGGTATAAGCTAGCTTGGTCATTCGGACCAGAACAACTTAAAATGTGTAGTATACGTGAAGTTTAGCCTGATTGTTGTACCATCGTTCTACCATTGTCACGTCCTACTAGAAAGCTGAATGACACCTCTTTTTTATGTCAGTGTGTCATGGCATTAAAATAGAAAAAAATGAGCCACCAAACTAACAATATGTAAGACAACGGCACAGACACGACACATACAATTTACCACCCTCACCTGAAGACATTCCAAACAGACACGACACATACAATTTAGCACCCTCACATGAAGACATTCCAAACACTACTGCGTACACTTTATAAAAAAGAAAAATTGAATAAAAAAATACATATATTTATAAACAAGCAAAACGAACTGGAAAATGTGAGGAACATTGTACATGTTGACACCGAGACCAATCCAAACAAAACAGTATACACTGGCAATACGTGTACAAGATCCTTTATACACGCTGGAAGGAGAGGACAATGAGTCCTTCTGAAAGTATAATAAGGCAAATAAGATTGACAATTTAGATGCCACAGAGGTGACGCAGGTGTTAGACCGGTACTAGCAGTTTTACCAGGATCGTAAAGACAAGGAAACCTGGTGAACGCACAATTCTTATCACTGTTCACAAATGATATGTCTAATCTATTACCACCATGATGGAGAAAAAGCAGTGTCCGTCACCTGAACAAACCCGATTTCCTTTCATCCAAATATGCTACTTCCTTTGCTATCCAGAGGTCGTGGAAAGGTTCTTTAAGCACATCTGACCCCTGTGATTTTTATGCTACATGCTATTGACCAAATGTGCACAGGGAGTCGTTTAAAGGTTTTAAGTAACATATTTTGAAAGTGAGTCAAGTCGTTCATTTAAACAAATTGTATTAGCCCTTCATTTAAGCATGCTAAGTAACACACATATCTGCTCTCTGGTCTTTTTGTTTATTCAGAGTAAGTCGCTCTAAATTCTTTAATCAAGTTTGACCCTTGTGACCTTTAAAGTAAGTCAATGTCATTCATTTGAACAAACTTGATAGTCCTTGACCAAATATCGTTACCCCTTGTACTCTATGGCATTCAAAAGAAATTGTTCGGAAAGTGAATAAATGACGCCGGATGGACGGACAGACGAGGGATGTCGCTCTGTGGTATAAGCTAGCTTGGTCATTCGGACCAGAACAACTTAAAATGTGTAGTATACGTGAAGTTTAGCCTGATTGTTGTACCATCGTTCTACCATTGTCACGTCCTACTAGAAAGCTGAATGACACCTCTTTTTATGTCAGTGTGTCATGGCATTAAAATAGAAAAGAAATGATCCACCAAACTAACAATATGTAAGACAACGGCACAGACACGACACATACAATTTAGCACACTCACCTGAAGACATTCCAAACACTACTGCGTACACGGCCACCCAGGCCACCTTGTCCAGAGCGGGGACCTGTAAGGTCAGCAGTCCGCACGCTATGTTGACCGGTCCAAGCATCTGTAGGATGTCCACTAGACTGAACATTTTCCAGAAGACGAGTGCCAAAAGTCCTAATAGATTTCCAACAAACGGCAGGATCACGATTACCCGTACAGAGAGATCAGCTCCGAACTGCTTCGTAGGGTCTTCCAGTAGTGAGGAAAGATCGTACCGAGTAGTTGGTATTCCTGGAAATAGACGAAAATAAATACTTTTCTATATTTAAATATAACATTATGGTCAAACGAATCAGACGCAAAGTTTGTGACCTTAACCGGATAGACTATTACAATTTGTAAGTACATTAAATCTCTTTGAAGGTGATACATAAAACATGAAGTGATAGTATGTCGAGGAGGCAGACCTTAAATAATTTGTATTTCCTGATCACATTTACGTTTAAGAGAACAACAAACAGCTGTTAACTATACTCCCTGTACAGATTTATCTCTTATTCTAAAGCGATTTTTCTGTCTGTCCCTATAGTAAGCTTTTTTTTCGCTGACTTAAAAATTCACGGAAATGTTATTATTTGACATTCAATAAGTTTACTCCCCAAGAATATCGGTCTTGCCTTCGATTTTGGGAAATATTTTATTATGAATACGATGCAACATATCAATACCTAGTACATAACTATCTTAACAATAACATGACAACAGTAATATGGTTACCGCCAATTTATGTAAATAACATCAAAGTGATTTACTTTGTAGTTTATATTGATATGTATTCGTTATGTGATAAATGTTCACTGTCCTCGTCAGAACTAGGGAATGCGTCACCAAAACTATCATTACGTCATACGTCTAGACCAGATTCATAATAAGATGTACATATCAACACATCAAAAATCATGCCTTTTTTTGTCATTTGTTATTTCAATCTCAATCTCGATGTCTATTTCATTATGGTTATAACAGCTTTCAGCCATTATGTGATGACCTCAAAAATAACTAGCTTATTTCTTTTTTAAGTTCATTTCTGAACAGTCAAATAATAACCATGTGAGTTAGTCATGTGCAGTGTGATGACATATTGTCACAAATTCACCAAAAACAATTTATTTATATAAACATTAATTTGTAATTTAAATGGAATTACAAATGACGACCAAGAGGTTTTTGTATTTATGCTGTATACATAAAAGCTGCCTCAGATATTTTATGCTAAACACGCAGTTTGCTTGAGGTATATATGGTATAAAAATAAAAGCGAAATGCCAAAATGAAAGAAAGATACGGATCTGAGATAGTAACAAGATACACACCTATTTGGTCCAGGACATAAACAAGTATCAACAAATAGAGTGTCACGCCTTTAAACAATGAGAAATCCGACAACCCGAGCAGACGACCAATAACGCCGCGAGTGACGTCAGCTTTGATTGTCTCTAGTGGCTTCAGAAGCACACAAGCGGCCCCCGCCACCACCATCACGACCAGCTGGTACCGATACAGGATCCGCCAATCAATTTCTATATCCGGTACCAAGGTGAGGCTTGCAAACACGATGGACGACACAGATTCTGCGGACCGCACCATCACTAGATATCTAAGTCGATGTTTAGTAAAGGTTTCAAGGATTGGAACGATGACTGTTAATGATAGAAATGCGAAACCAAGACCTGAAAATAGAAAACAACAAACATCACACAGCGTTTTGTCAGAGTTTGTTTTGCTGTTATATGAGTTTGTCATATCAATGCTGCTTTTATTTTCTACAAAACGTTTTAGTACTGACAACTTAATGTTAAACTGCATATTGATACAGAGTTAAATAAACAAAAACAAAACAAAACAACTCCATGAAGTTAATGGCTTATACTTTTAGTTTAATTAATTATTTACCTTTAGTTACCAATATATTTAAATGTTTGAACGTGATCCATTAAATATTTCTATCTCAAAATCAAGTTGGTTTGGCCTTTCAATTAACAAATCGTCCATTAATTGCGAAAAATAATTAACTGCATTAAAAAAAATGAAAAGAGACAAACATATTCATCAATCTTAAACGTAGGCTGTGAGTAATTAATCTAAAATAAGAGAAGCATTTGGTACGGCTTTAATCGACTACCTGCTACTCCCCCGACCAGAAAGGTAATGGTTCCCACTGCCACACGGGGTACCCAGGAAGCTATAAATAGCCCGAGGCCGACAAGGGAACATCCGATGATCCCCACGATACGGTAACCCATGCCTATCATAAGGAGGGATGCAAACGGGACTAGAAGGGTAAAAAGGACAGGATTTCAATTAAAGTTACTACAATAAAATATTACAACTACACATTGGAAAAATACGATAGACATTAACACTTTATCCGATGGAACTTGTATATGTATTATCATTAATGCTTCATAATCGCTATTACTCGTAAGACTCTTAGATGAAAATGACTTTATTTTGCCTTTTTTCAGTCAAATAATAGCGATATTTTGTGTACTGATGTGGACATGGAAACTAACACTGGGACACTCGGATGTGTTAAACAACAGTTACTTACTTTTATATAAATTCGTAACTCTTTAATTTGGAGGAAATAAAGAAATGATAATGAATACAATTTGATGGCTGACCCTACCTCCCAAACGTCTGGTGATCAACAGTGCCATTCGTATGGTGTCTGCTTCGTCATTGCTAAGATCTGATTTAATTTTACCCAGCACAGCCATAGAGAACACGACAGACTGGCCCAGGTTTACTAGTATACACCCGACCAGGATCAGGTTCTTCCTCCGCCTCACATTGGCTACCTGGGGTACCTCTACTGTATCCGCTGGCTCACCAGCTTCACTCCCGCTTCTGGTAGGCATATGTGCAGGGGTTGGCCTACCCACTCGTTCATAGCCCTTTAAGAAAATGGAACGATTTGATGTTGAATAGAGAATAATGTTACTGTTATTTACTAATTAATGTCTTCATTATCTGTTACTGTAATTATTTGTGTCTAATCTATCTTCGATAAATCGAAACAAGGATGCACCATTCTTCTCGCCATCTATATGTCAACCCAAGGCATGACAATAATAGTCACCTAACTACCAAACTATGACATTAACCTACAGTACGACAATGATGGTCACCTTACTACTAAACTGTGACATTAACCTACAGTACGACAATAATGGTCACCTCACTACCAAACTGTGACATTAACCTACAGTGCGACAATGATGGTCACCTCACTACTAAACTGTGACATTAACCTACAGTACGACAATAATGGTCACCTTACTACTAAACTGTAACATTAACCTACAGTACGACAATGATGGTCACCTTACTACTAAACTGTAACATTAACCTACAGTACGACAATGATGGTCACCTCACTACCAAACTGTGACATTAACCTACAGTACGACAATGATGGTCACCTCACTACCAAACTGTGACATTAACCTACAGTACGACAATGATGGTCACCTCACTACCAAACTGTGACATTAACCTACAGTACGACAATGATGGTCACCTCACTACCAAACTGTGACATTAACCTACAGTACGACAATGATGGTCACCTCACTACCAAACTGTGACATTAACCTACAGTACGACAATGATGGTCACCTCACTACCAAACTGTGACATTAACCTACAGTACGACAATGATGGTCACCTCACTACCAAACTGTGACATTAACCTACAGTACGACAATGATGGTCACCTCACTACCAAACTGTGACATTAACCTACAGTACGACAATGATGGTCACCTCACTACCAAACTGTGACATTAACCTACAGTACGACAATGATGGTCACCTCACTACCAAACTGTGACATTAACCTACAGTACGACAATGATGGTCACCTCACTACCAAACTGTGACATTAACCTACAGTACGACAATGATGGTCACCTCACTACCAAACTGTGACATTAACCTACAGTACGACAATGATGGTCACCTCACTACCAAACTGTGACATTAACCTACAGTACGACAATGATGGTCACCTCACTACCAAACTGTGACATTAACCTACAGTACGACAATGATGGTCACCTCACTACCAAACTGTGACATTAACCTACAGTACGACAATGATGGTCACCTCACTACCAAACTGTGACATTAACCTACAGTACGACAATGATGGTCACCTCACTACCAAACTGTGACATTAACCTACAGTACGACAATGATGGTCACCTCACTACCAAACTGTGACATTAACCTACAGTACGACAATGATGGTCACCTCACTACCAAACTGTGACATTAACCTACAGTACGACAATGATGGTCACCTCACTACCAAACTGTGACATTAACCTACAGTACGACAATGATGGTCACCTCACTACCAAACTGTGACATTAACCTACAGTACGACAATGATGGTCACCTCACTACCAAACTGTGACATTAACCTACAGTACGACAATGATGGTCACCTCACTACCAAACTGTGACATTAACCTACAGTACGACAATGATGGTCACCTCACTACCAAACTGTGACATTAACCTACAGTACGACAATGATGGTCACCTCACTACCAAACTGTGACATTAACCTACAGTACGACAATGATGGTCACCTCACTACCAAACTGTGACATTAACCTACAGTACGACAATGATGGTCACCTCACTACCAAACTGTGACATTAACCTACAGTACGACAATGATGGTCACCTCACTACCAAACTGTGACATTAACCTACAGTACGACAATGATGGTCACCTCACTACCAAACTGTAACATTAACCTACAGTACGACAATGATGGTCACCTCACTACCAAACTGTGACATTAACCTACAGTACGACAATGATGGTCACCTCACTACCAAACTGTGACATTAACCTACAGTACGACAATGATGGTCACCTCACTACCAAACTGTGACATTAACCTACAGTACGACAATGATGGTCACCTCACTACCAAACTGTGACATTAACCTACAGTACGACAATGATGGTCACCTCACTACCAAACTGTGACATTAACCTACAGTACGACAATGATGGTCACCTCACTACCAAACTGTGACATTAACCTACAGTACGACAATGATGGTCACCTCACTACCAAACTGTGACATTAACCTACAGTACGACAATGATGGTCACCTCACTACCAAACTGTGACATTAACCTACAGTACGACAATGATGGTCACCTCACTACCAAACTGTGACATTAACCTACAGTACGACAATGATGGTCACCTCACTACCAAACTGTGACATTAACCTACAGTACGACAATGATGGTCACCTCACTACCAAACTGTGACATTAACCTACAGTACGACAATGATGGTCACCTCACTACCAAACTGTGACATTAACCTACAGTACGACAATGATGGTCACCTCACTACCAAACTGTGACATTAACCTACAGTACGACAATGATGGTCACCTCACTACCAAACTGTGACATTAACCTACAGTACGACAATGATGGTCACCTCACTACCAAACTGTGACATTAACCTACAGTACGACAATGATGGTCACCTCACTACCAAACTGTGACATTAACCTACAGTACGACAATGATGGTCACCTCACTACCAAACTGTGACATTAACCTACAGTACGACAATGATGGTCACCTCACTACCAAACTGTGACATTAACCTACAGTACGACAATGATGGTCACCTCACTACTAAACTGTGACATTAACCTACAGTACGACAATGATGGTCACCTTACTACCAAACTGTGACATTAACCTACAGTACGACAATGATGGTCACCTTACTACCAAACTGTGACATTAACCTACAGTATGACAATGATGGTCACCTCACTACCAAACTGTAACATTAACCTACAGTACGACAATGACTGTCACCTTACTACCAAACTATGACATTAACCTACAGTACGACAATAATGGTCACCTTACTACCAAACTGTAACATTAACCTACAGTACGACAATGACTGTCACCTTACTACAATGTCTACAGTACGACAATGATGGTCGCCTTACTACCATGTCTACAGTGTGACAATAATAGCCAGCTACCTACCAAACTTTGACATTTAAGGTAAGAAAACAATGGTCACCCATTACAAAACTCTTTGAGATATAACAATAGTTTGAAAAGAAATGGTCACCTCAATACCGATCAACATCACATTTATCTACATCATGATAATAGTTCTTGTCAACTGAATGTCAAGTAGACTTGGATGATAGTTTGAGAAAGCTTACCTCTTGATAATCATCGTCAGAATCGTCCAAACGTTCCGGGCTCGTGCTGTGTTGGTTGACGTAGGTATTCATTACGTACAGTACCTGTCTATGACCATGTCAGTCTCAATAACTACATATATTATAAAGTTACTGATTCCAGCATGTAAAATAAAAGCATCGAACAATAGACAACGAGTCGAACCCTGACGGTGATGTCATTGCGGAAGATTTTATTGACCTTGTAACTTACACATAAGTATACGCAGATATCGGCGAAACGTTCAAATTAGCATGTACATGATATTGTCGTAAGGCCTGGGAGGTCATCGGAAGTAAACTTCCGGTAGTCTCTGCCGATTAGGAACGTGATATCATAAAGATGCGTGTATTGATTTACTTGAGAGGTTTTCACTTGCACAAGTCAACCACCGATTGGATTTTGTTGTATAAATGTATTGAGCCCATTTTCATTATGGAATGAGTCATATGCTTATAGCTAGAATTGTATATATTTTTTTATCTTTCCACGTACATTATTTGTATAACCATAGAATTGTATCTTTTTTTTATCTTTCCATGTACATTATTTGTATAACCATAGAATTGTATCTTTTTTTT